>NC_087170.1:21246494-21316494 GCF_035594125.1 Scylla paramamosain | reverse complement strand
TGATGTCTGTGATACGCGAGGTTTTTAATATGAAATGATTAAATACATCGACCGCAGTTTGGCTGTCTTGAAGATATTCTCGTCTTTCGTCATGGCGTGTGTATTACTGTGTCGCTCCTTTGAAAGACTTATGTGGCAGGATGCTGTGTGTGTGTGTGTGTGTGTGTGTGTTGTGTGTATATAGCGAAAATGTTGCTGCAGCAGGGCCACGTGTCACCGGAACTCACCAGAAACATTACCGTCTGCCTCCTGCTCCCACCGCTGGCTGACGTAGCGTAGCATGCCTCACCCATTACGTAGACACCGCATCACACTCCTCCCTCCAGTTGCAACATCGCATCTGTCGTGAGAACCAAGCTGGGAGGAGAACGACCTTTGATATGGTGAAGAATATCACCCTCCATTGATTTATCGGTAAAAAAGCAGCAGGTGGCGTGTATGGCAGTAGCAGGAAGGGGTTGGGCCAGCAAGACCGGCATGAGGGAGTGGAACCGGGAGACTCCGCACGAGGGCCCGAAAACTCAGTCAGGCAGAGGATCGAGCTTAGTGTAAATATAACCGTGGGCGAGGACGGGTGTGAGTCGCTGGCTCTTGCGGGAAAAGAGAGAGACGTGTGCTGACTAAAGGTGCGTAACCGAGTGCTGCGTAGTGGCTGGTTGGTGGAGAAAGAAGGCCTTGGATGGGGTTGTCTCGGGGCCATTCTAAACCATGGGAGAGTGCGTGTGTGCTTCATAGGTCTTGTGATGTGTGTGTGTATAGCGTGGGTGGGTATCGGGTGTTGTCTTAACCGTTCCCTCAACATTATTTGGGGCGGTGCTGTAGTGGGTGGGGTTATTTGGGGTTATATTGTCGCGGTCTGGCAGGTCCAAGTTAAAGTACCCCGACTATACTATGTGTCTACTGCTCTTAACATTCCACTCCATAAAAAAAAAAAATTCTGCCGTGTCTGTTGTCTCTTGTTCATGGGCTTGATTTATGTGTGTGTGTGTGTGTTGTTTATTGTTGCTTGTTTTGGTTGTCTGTATCTTTCTCTTACACGCATCCCAACCGGTAAGATGAATAATGTTACCGGGCTTGTACTTTTTTTTTTTTTCTCTCCAGAAATCGTTCGTTGTACCTTATCGTTATCAGTACAGAGGGCGCGTGGTGTGATGGTGGTGGTGGTGATAATGATGATATGAGTGTACTTCCTTCCTTAATTACACAACCAAATAGACATGTGGAAATTACTGCCGAGGAATTGATTCACGTCGGTGTGTTATGAAACGAAGCAGTTATGTGATTCTCTCTCTCTCTCTCTCTCTCTCTCTCTCTCTCTCTCTCTCTCTCTCTCTCTCTCTCTCTCTCTCTCATAGTATACATAATGTTTCTCATAAACCTCGTAAAATAACTACTACTACTACTACTACTACTACTACTACTACTACTACTACTACTACTACTACTACTACTACTACTACTACTACTACTACTACTACTACTACTACTACTACGATCACCGCCACCACCAATACTATTTCCACAGCTTCCAGTATTATCATAACATAAAATGAAAGAAGAGTGGGGAATAAGAAAAACATGAATACAGGCGAGATGCTGACGGAGCGTGTGTGTTTACCTGACGCGAGCTTTTGTGTGTCAAGGTGTGAAGAGGAGGAGGGAGAGGAGCATAGGAGTAAGAGGAGGAGGAAGGTGTGTTTCGCGATCTCTTGTTTAAAGCACCAATCTGCAGACCTCCACGTGTATGTGTATGTGTGTGTGTGTGTGTGTGTGTTCTCTCGCGCTATATTTTTAGGTAGTGCGAGAGACCGCTCGTTGCACTTAGAGAGGGAACTGTGTGTGTGTGGGGGAGGAGTAGTGGTGGTGGTGGTGGTGAGGTTGGTGGAGGAAAATGTATTGAGTTGGATGACTTCAGAGACGCTGTTGTTGTTGTTGTTGTTGTTGTTTGTGAGATAGATTTAATTAAAAACAGTCTGTTAACTAAAGTTCATTGAAATTCCCGTTATTCCTTAGCCCGTGCTATTAACTTTTTGCTTTCGTTTTATGTGGGATGGGAAAAATAGATTAAATAACAGCTGTTTCTGTGAGGTAGGAAGGATGGTGGTAGTAGTAGTAGTAGTAGTAGTAGTAGTAGTAGTAGTAGGAGGAGGAGGAGGAGGAAGTGGTAATGGATGCAAGGAAAGAAAATAATGGGAGAGGTAGGAAAGAAAAAAAAAGGTAATGGTGATAATAGGCAAGTAGTGGCAGTGTTTGTAGTAGTAGTAGTAGTAGTAGTAGTAGTAAATAGGGAGCAAAGTAAGCAGTGGCCTTCAACATGTAACAACCACACTATCAGCTCTTACCTTTCTCCTCCCTCTCTCACACTCACACTGCCTCTTATTACCTGCTTTCCCTCACACCACCATCACCATCACTATCACCCCACCACACTCACCCACCACCTCACTCACCTTAACCTCCTTTCAGTGGTTTTGCATCCTAATCGAGCAGCTTATGAATTATTATTTGTTAGTTGGTGCCCTTGTGTTTAGATATTTTTTTTCATCTGTGTTCTCATCCTACTTACCTTGTTTTCTCACAACTTTGCATATCCTGTTGCATTCCTCCTCTCTCTCTCTCTCTCTTCTCTCTCTCTCTCTCTCTCTCTCTCTCTCTCTCTCTCTCCTCTCTCTCTCTCTCTCTCTCTCTCTCTCTCTCTCTCTCCTCTCTCTCTCTCTCTCTCTCTCTCTCTCTCTCTCTCTCTCTCTCTCATAAGAACATAAGTAATAAGGGAAATGCAGGAAGTGATCAGGCTTACACATGGCAGTCCCTGTATGAAAATATACCTACCTATTTCCACCTATCATCCCCATTCATAAATCCATCTAATCTTCTCTTAAAGCTCCCTAATGTCTTAGCACCAACAACATTGATTACTGAGTCCATTCCACTCATCTGTCGCTCTATTTGAGAACCAATTTCTTCCTCTTTCTTTCTTAAACCTAAATTTTTTTAAGCTTGAACCCATTATTTCTTGTTCTATCCTGGTTGCTGATTCTAAGAATTTTGGTTACATCCCCCTTGTTATAACCCTTATACCACCTGAAGACTTCTATCAGGTCCCCTCTTAACATATGTCTCACTAAAGAATGTAAGTTTAACAGCTTCAATCTCACCTCGTAAGGGAGTTCTCTTCATCCCCTGTATCTTTTTTGTCATTCTCCTTTGTACTGATTCTAATAGACCTATATCTTCCCTGTAATTTGTGGGATCAGAACTGCACAGCGTAGTCTAGATGAGATCTGATCAGAGTTAAGTATAACCTTTTATATTACTTCCGGCCTTCTACTTTTAACACTCCTAAAAATTAATCCTAATACCCTATTTGCCCTGTTTCTGGCCTCTTTTGCATTGCTTTCCTTGATGTAGTTCAGAGCTAACTATCACTCCTAAATCTTTTTCGTACCCTGAACCTTCCAGAGTTTTGTTGTTTATTGTTGTACCTATTGTGTGGGTTTCCTCTACCTACGATAAGTACTTTGCATTTGTTGATATTAAACTGCATTTTGCATCTGCTTCCTATCTAAGTCTGCCTGCAAGGTGATGGCATCTGATTCTGACAATTAATCTACCTACCTTTGTGTCATCCACAAATTTACTAACATCACTACTAATTCCACTACCCAAGTCATTGATATATATATTAAAAACAACAGTGGCCATAATACTGATCCCTGTGGCACCCCACTAATTACACGACCCACTCGGATTTAGAGCCATTTATTACAACTCTTTGTCACCTGTCGCTTAGCCATGACCTTATCCAGCCTAACACCTTCCCATTTATCCCGTGTGCCCTAACCTTTCTCAGGGGCCTCTGATGGGGTAACTTGTCAAACGCTTTACTAAAGTCCAGATATAAGATGTCATAACTATCACCATTATCTACTGCCTTGTACACTTTACTGTAAAAACTTAACAAGTTTGTCAGGCAAGACTTACTCTTTGTGATGCTATGCTGTAACTGATTTATCAAGTTATGTTTGTCTAAATGCTCCCCTAATGTTCCTTGCTATTATTGACTCCATTATTTTACCTACAACTGAAGTTAAGCTGACAGGTCTACAATTAGATGCTAAAGTTTTATCTCCTTTCTTAAAGATGGGGTACTTCACTAGCCTGCCTCCATATTACTGGTACCTCACCTCACTCAAGTGATTTCTTTAAGACAGAAACTAAGAGCTCACTAATAACCTCTTTGGATTCCTTAAGTACTCTGGGATATATTTCATCTGGTCCTGGTGTCTTAAACTTTTGTAGCCTATCTATCTCCTGTTCCACTATCTCCTTAGTTATGGAAATAACTGTCAGCATCTCATTCTCATCTGCTCTAAACATCTGTTCACTATTTGGCATATCCTGCATGTTTTCCTGGGTGAAGACAATTAAAAAATACTCATTCAGAATTTTACTAATCTCCTCCCTAGAACTAACCAGCTCCCCATCTGCTGCCTTTAATGGACCTTTAGTATCATTATTCTTCATCCTGTATACATGATAAGATCCCTTGGGGTCCGTCTCTGCCTGGCTGGCTACCTTTAATTCATAATTGCCCTTAGCTTTCCTCATTAACCTCCTGGCTGTTCTAATTCATTATATTGTGGCCTTAAAACCTCTTCACCTGCCCTTAATCTCTTATATATACTTACCCTTCTGCCCCTATATAGTGTATTCACCTAACAGTCATCCATTTATGGTAATGTTTGCTAACTGTCCTGTATGCAATTTATCTACAAAATGTTTATACAACTCATCTACATTTACTTCACCTAATTCCCTCATCTCAGCCCCTTCCATCCTCTCCACTCCCACATCTAGTCGTCTCGACCTCACCTCTCCCATCATAGCATGACCTGACCCTCCAACATACTCACACCTCTCTCTCTCTCTCTCTCTCTCTCTCTCTCTCTCTCTCTCTCTCTCTCTCTCAGTAGTTGCACAGGTTTTCAAGGGTGTTTTTACGGTTCTAGTGACAGATAAACATTTCTACATTAATAACAGGAGAAACACCCTTGAAAAACCCTAATAATCATCTTTAAGGCTTTGACAAAGTCGTGGAGAGAGAGAGAGAGAGAGAGAGAGAGAGAGAGAGAGAGAGAGAGAGAGAGAGAGAGAGAGAGAGTGTTGGGACATTTTAGTTGAGCCTATCCTATGCTGGTTCGTGTTTGCTGCAGTGACACGGTGCCGCACTGAGTGAAGTTTGCGTTCATAATCACGTAGCGGGTTTGGAGTGGGGAAAGGGGAGCGAGGAAGTGAAGATATTTATATTATTTGGACATATTTGATAGCATGTCAACTTTTGTGTCTGTGTGTGTGTGTGGGAGGGGGGGGGCGTGGAAGATCAGTGACAGGTGGCGCTGGGGAGGTAGCACGGCCGGCGGCTGACAGCCTGGCTGGCTGCAGTGTTTTGGTCAGCAATGGTCAGTCTTGCCCCACACGCTATATTAACCCAGTGTTTCCGTGTTCTTGGCCGCCTCTCCCTGCACCGAACACCGCCAAGCAGCACCAGAGAGGCACGAGTACTTAAGGTGAGTCCAGCGGTGCCAGCCTCGCCTTAGTTAGCCTTACTGCCTTCACCAGAACACCTTCCTCCTCCCTGTAGTGTCTTTTACTCGTTTATTTAGGATTTATTATTCGTTATTTATTTATTTTTGTTATTTAATTAGTTTTAGGTTTTGTTTACGTCTGAGTCTGGAAAGAGTTGGAAATTTAGTCAAATATTGAATGTTCGCCAATATGTAAAACAAGCCGTCAGTTGCGTTATTAACCATTATTTGCTTCGTCTCTCACTTATTGTAAGCCATACATGTCACAAGATGGAGCCACATGCCTAGCCTTTATATCCGCTGGTCAGATATATCCGCTATCGCCTGGTTTTTATGTCATGTAGGAATAATTAAGGCAACATGGCCGCTGGCTCCCCCACTGAGGTCGCTGCCGAGGGCCGCCATGATGGAATTGCTGCCTGTTTCAGCTCGTCGGTTCCAATATTTTTTATATTTTTCTGAATAACTTTATTTGGCTTGTATAGTAAGATTTTATGGTTTCTAAAAATATTTCGTTGCTTTTGAAGTGTTTTTCTTGCTTCAGTTAAGTAAATGTGCCGAATTTGCTGTTGTTTTTTGCGTAAATAAAGGGCGGTTTATACGGGTGATATTTACCCAACACGAGTGTCGGCTTTTTTATTTGAGGCTTTAGTGCAGATTTTATTGCTTTAAAAAATCGTTTATGATATTTAAAATGTTTTGCGTTCCTGTTGAGTTAAATATGTGGACTTTGAATAGGCTTACGGTCCCGTTAAAAGTGGTAATTTTGTCATTTTTTATATTTTTTATTCTTCTATTTCAGCTTGTAACTAACTTTGCAGCGCTTGATAAAATAGTTCAGATTTTTTAAAGTGTGTTTTTACCAGTGTAAATTGAAATGGCTAGACTTTTTAGTGTTTTTAATGGTGTCAAAGATTACAACACTTTTTCCATATTTCATATAATATTTCTTTATAACTACTCAAGCTGGAGATGTTTTGATATTGTGAATATTAATTAAAGTAATTATCAAGTCAAAATATATAATGCATTCGAGCCTAGCTTCATTTTTTCTAGGGGTCAATTTCAAAATGAAATACGTTACGTACGTATGGCAGCGGGGCGGCGGCTGGTCGCCTGTGACGTCATCAAGGATCCGGGACTCGGTCTGCTCCAGTGTCTCCTCAATATTTACCGTAATTTCCAGTGTTTTCCAGGTGTTTCCAGACTCAGGCGTGTATATAGTTGTAGTAGAAGGAAGAAAATAAGAGAAATGAAGGAGGAGAAGGAAGAAAATAAGGAGAAATGGAGGAGGAGGGAGAGGAGGAGGAGGAGGAGGAGGAGGAGGAGGAGGAAGCAAAATATTTAGCTTAGTTTCCCTTGCTGCTCTGCCGTTCTCTTTAATATTTGGTGTATTTTGGCTGTTTTACGTGCTTTGGATGTATATAAGAGTGTTTATAGGGTGTTTACTGTGTGTTATGGGGGTGTTTAGGTTTGTTTTTGAGTGTATATTTGCTGTTATCATTGTGTTTTGGGTGAATTTTGGATGTCTTAAATGTGGTTTAGGATTTTTTTTTTTAGTTATATTTTGTGTTTTGAGTCGTGTCGGGTGTTTTGGGTATATTGTGGGATCTTTTTGTGTGTTTTGAGTATGTTTGAGGGTATTTTGAGGTGTTAAGAGTTTGTTTTTTTGTTTATTTTGGGTATTTTAAGAGTTTTTTGGCGAGTTTGGATGTGTGTGGGGTCTTGGGTGTATTTGAGTGTGCGCAGGTAGTTTTGGGTCTTTGTGGCGCATTCCATGGTGTTGTGGGATGCTTTGGCTGCGTTTTGGGTGTGTTTGATGAGTTTTGAGGTCTTGTAGGATGTTTTGGGTGTGTTTTAAGTCTTTTGAGTGTGTGTGGATGTGTTTTCTGAGTACATTAGGATGCTATGTGTGTGTTTTGGATGGTTTTAGCGTGGTTTGGGTGTGTGTGGGTTAGTTATTTGGATATTTTTAGATGCTTTGAGTGTGTTTTGGATGTTTAAAGCATGTTTTGGATGTGTTTGGTTGAATGTTATGGGTATTTTGGATGTTGAGATGTGTTTTGGGTGTGTTTTGGATGTTTGGAGTGTATTTTAGCTGTGTTTTGGTGTTCTGTTCCATGTAGGGATGTTGTGAGAGTGTTTTTAGTGTGTCCTGGTCTGTTTTGAGTGTGTTTTGGCGTATTATGGCCACACACGCCTCACAATAACCCAAATAACGTAATTTAAATACCGCAAGCTCACCAGATCTTACCGTAGCATATACAGGGCAACTTTATCAAGTATATTATACCCACAAGGGCTTGCCATACTCCAGACACTGCGCAGGTACTCGTGAAAAGTCTTCCTGCCTCCCACTCACCACCCCAACCCTTAATGTAACTCTCTCTCTCTCTCTCTCTCTCTCTCTCTCTCTCTCTCTCTCTCTCTCTCTCTCTCTCTCTCTCTCTCTTCCTTTTATCTTCTTCATCCTTGAGTTTTACATCTTTTTGTATGTTTTCTACTATTGGTATTGAAATTATTATTATTATTATTATTATTATTATTATTATTATTATTATTATTATTATTATTATTATTATTATTATTATTATTAACAACCACCAACACCATCAATACTACTACTACTACTACTACTACTACTACTACTACTACTACTACTGCTACTACTACTACTACTACAAGAACTACTACTACCAGAATGTTTTTTATCGTTGCCTTGAAAGATTGTTTATGATAATATTACAGTTCACTCCTTCTTCTTCTTCTTCTTCTTCTTCTTCTTCTTCTTCTTCTTCTTTTTTGCTACTCATTATTATTACTCTCTCCGTAAAGGGTCCATGCAGCCACGTGGGTACTAGGTGGCCCCACTCCAAAGCTGTATAAAACTCAAGCTTAAGACAAACACCGCATCATGTACTTGTTTGCACCGCCTCGTTACGGCAGTCATATGTTATTGTTATTATTATTATTTTTGTTTGTTTATTTATTTATTTACTTATTTTTTTTTGTGGGGGATCTTGAAGTAATTATGACCGCGCTCCAGAAATTCAGGGCCAATAGAGACTTGTTTTGTGGTGGAGGTGAGGTGAGAGGTGACTGCATAACCTGGTGTATATTGCTGTTATTATTATTATTATTATTATTATTATTATTATTATTATTATTATTATTATTATTATTATTATTCCTTCCTTCTTGTTCTTATTATTAGTGGTGGTAATGGTGGTTTGTAATTGCGGTAGCAGTAATAGTGCGTTTAAGAAAGTACCAAATAATTGATTGACTGATTATATAAAATTATCTTATTGACTAATCTTAATACTTCCACCACCAGCAACAATAACATCAATAACATCATCATCATCATCATCATCATCATCATTATCATCATCATCATCATCATCTGAATATTCCCAACATCGCTTTATTCGTTCATTTCTTTCAAGATGTGGAAATATTATACATTGCCAAATTCCTCAGTACTATTAGTCGCATCAAACCAGCCACAACAGCAGGGAAGGCAGCAGTGGGCGGGGAGGAGTCTTCGCTGTTGCCACGTCCCTCAGTTTAGGTCACTATAGGTTACCGCAGATAGCCTCGTGATGCCCAAGGGATTTGCTACTGCTTACCCTTCCTTTACGTTCCCTTGTGTTTCCTGTTATGAATCGTCACTGCACTTGCAAATTAATGTATTGCACTATAGATCTCTTTTTAGCATCCTAACTAGATCACATTTTTAGTAAGTGTTCAATGGACGTTTTTATTTACTTTTTTATATATATTTTCAAGGATTCTTCCATATAATAGTATTTTAACAGATTCAGCAGCATTAATGGGGAAAAAAAAAAAAACATGAGCATCAATCTGATATTTGTGCAGCTCCGGCGTGGCGCATGTGGCCAGACGTTCCCTTAAAAGTCGAGGTATAAATAGAAAGGAGGGGGAAAAAAGCTACACGTTACCTTTAAATGGATCAGTGAAGAAGGGAATATTTGTGTTGATGTTAGAGCCCGGGTGTGCTTATGCAGGCTTTAGTATTTTGTTGGTTTAACTTTGTGCTTACGTATCTTTATTTATTAAGATGTTTTGCTTTATTTATTTATTTAATTTGTATTTTTTCATTGATTCATCCACTCACTCACATTTGTAGCTTTAACATAATTGTGGAATTTATATTAATATCTGCTTTTACTCCTTAAACACTACGTCTCTCTCTCTCTCTCTCTCTCTCTCTCTCTCTCTCTCTCTCTCTCTCTCTCTCTCTCTCTCTCTCTCTCTCTCTCTCTCTCTCTCTCTCTCTCTCTCTCTTCATGATAAACCTTCAGTAAAATCATTCATTCCGTGCCGGGGCAAGCAGTGTTCCCATTGTGAGATGCACTGCAAGCACTGAACATGCAATACAGATTGCTCAGGGCTGACAGAACTAGGATTTTCTTCTTCCTTGTGGGGACAAACTTTCACAAGGCTACAGTTCGTGCGTCGTAAATAGCTGTTACCCTTGGAGAAATTAAGAAATAAATGATGAGATAAATTGCAATGAAAATAGAGGCTTTATTGACTAACTTGTAGTGTGCATCACGTATTTTTTTACCATAATATTTTGTATGTGATTGAAATACTGCCCTTGGAAAAAAAAAATGAAAAAAAAAAAAAAAGGCTCACCGAGGCGCTAATTCGTAAAGAGAAAGCCAGAATGATTATCTAGAATCGGACAAGTAAAAAACACTAGAGGTATCAGAAACTCCTGGTAAGCCTTATTTTTGGCAACAATGAATGTTTTAATTACGGGCGTCGATAAGTAGTTGTCGGTGGTTGCCAGATTAACTGCTGAGGGGTACGGTCAACAGCCTTTGCCATACAACACGAAGGTATCTGTCCCATAGTACAAGTGTCTTCCGCTTATCTGTATCGTACTAAGTAAAAATCAAGTGGATGATACAAGTGACTTCAGAGATAACGGATTCGATTGTGTAGACGTGACGCTCATAAATGTAGCCGTCTTGTATCTCACTGTCTGCTTCTCAAGGTCTTACATCTCATTATCAGGAAGCAGTGGCATTTTCATGTATTGTAAATCTGAAGTAGTTGTATTAAGCAGTTACTTGTAGTCTCTCTCTCTCTCTCTCTCTCTCTCTCTCTCTCTCTCTCTCTCTCTCTCTCTCTCTCTCTCTCTCTCTCTCTCTCTCTCTCTCTCTCTCTCTCTCTCTCTCTCTCTCTCTCTCTCTCTGTTAGTGTCTTATCTCGCCTCAGGATCAGAGTGCACTGACCACCAGGGATGCCTGAGAAAGACTAGCCAGGCAAAGATTCCGCCAGTACGCATCAGAAAGAATAGCCTTTGCAGCATAGATAGTTTAAACAATAATAAGTAAACAAATATACGAAAACAGGCGACAGTTCTAATTTAGTATAATTAATGATAAATAAAGAAATGAATAAATAAATGAGATGAAATATTAAGATTTACCAAGTGTAAAGAATATGCAGGTATACAAAAATAGAAGGGGGATATCCGCAATAAAATAAGCCACGTTGGAAAAAAAAAACCCTGTAATTAGCGAGCCCATTATCTAGTTAATTGCATGAAATTTAACTGAAATGTGACGATGACTCGCTAGATCCTTCTCCCAATAAGTGAGTGATACACTTGGCGAACCTCAATTTAGAAGCTTTATTTTATATTTTAATACACCCAAACATGTAAATTTAGCTTATAAAGACTTAAGGATGGAGAACTGTAGTGTTAGAAGCTCAATTGAACCTGAATTAATGGATGTCCCCAAGCGGTATAAGCATTGAGAGATGAACAGTGTGTGTGTGTGTGTGTGACCTAGAGCTCGGTTTGGGATACATCCGCCAAAATCAATAATCCACGACCTCTCCCCAGACTGAAAGTTCATTTATCTGGAGGCGTGTTTATACCTTCTGTGGTTCCGGGTTGTGCAGGTGGTGGTGGTGGTGGTGGTGGTGGTGGTAGTAGCAGCATTGTCTTAGGTGTGATGATGATGTGAGGGTGGTGGTGTTGTGAGGAGTTTAGTAGGTGGCTGTGTCTACGGTGGTGGTGGTGGTGGTGGTCGTGGTAGTGGCGGCTGCGTGTTGGTGAGTTTGGTGTTGCTTGGTAAAAACAAATAATAATGATAAGGAGATAAATACATAAATTGGCCTCCCTTTTGGGTCTTCTACCTTTTTATTATTATTATTATTATTATTATTATTATTATTATTATTATTATTATTATTATTATTATTATTATTATTATTTTAGGGGGAAGAACGGCAAAGTCAGTGTCTATTTTTAGTCTCTCTCTCTCTTGACCTGTCTGCCTAATATGTAAAAGAAAGAATATACATGGTATTAAGTCGATGTTCATATGTATTAGTGCAGATATAAGCGATAGGTGGTTACGAGAGAGAGAGAGAGAGAGAGAGAGAGAGAGAGAGAGAGAGAGAGAGAGAGAGAGAGAGACACGTTACTTAATATCACCCACAACCTGTTATGTATCGCTTTCCCTATCCTGCCCCTCTACGGTACATTCCTACTCGCTTTTCCCCGCCACATCACGCCACTGTCCCAGCACACAGTGGTTCTCCACACCTGCGTGTACGTTAATGATCACCACCCGGACACCGCACGTCGCCTTACACTTGCATACGACGATGTGACGAGGTGATAAGGAGAGAGAGAGAGAGAGAGAGAGAGAGAGAGAGAGAGAGAGAGAGAGAGAGAGAGAGAGAGAGAGAGAGAGAGATTGCGCCATTCTTTTATTTATAAGGCTTATTCTTATCGTGTGTATTGATTTATGAAGCTTATATATGTATTCTTGTTACATTATGTTCCGTCACACACACACACACACACACACACACACACACACACACACACACACACACACACACACACACACACACACACACACACACACACACACACACACACGAGAGAACAATCCAAGTTAATTCTCTCTCTCGACATGCCATGAATCTTTCGTCGTTTCTTTGTAGCGTGCCAGGAGTTATCTTGGAGGAGAGGAAAAATATATATAGAAAATAATGTCGTAGGTCAGGGCACAAACAAAGAAACAAAGAAAAAAACAAAAGTATATGATTTGTTGCCTCCTGCTGCTTTTGTTGACCTTGTTTTGTTGGCTGTGATTTTGTTGTTGTTGTTGTTGTTGATGTTGTTGTTGTTGGTGTTGTTGTTGTTGTTGTTGTTGTTGTTGTTGTTGTAGTTGTTGTCCTTCCTGTTTTTCCTCTTCTATTCTTATTTTTGTCCGTCGTCTTGTTCTCCCCAGTCCTCCTCTTTACTAATTGTGCCTTCACTATCTCATTCATAGGAAAATAAATATATAAATAAAGCAAAACAAAGAAATATCGTACGCTATGTATCCTTCAATCCTACAGGACCAGAATTCAGGTAAATGCTGCGTATTAGTTAACGAAGGACTGCATTCTGATATTGAGCGAGAAGGGGGAACTGTGTGTGTGTCCTTGGGTGTGGAGGGAACAAGAGTGCGTCACGTGGGGCCCTTGTGGCGATGACGTGACGTAGAAGTGACGCAATAGTGACGTCCTTGTAAAAGCCTTGAGTCATGTGCGTCTCGTGAGCTTTGTGTGTGTGTGTGTGTGTGTGTGTGTGTGTGTGTGGGACGGAAGTGTGTGGGCCGGATAATAGTAGTGGTGCGTATGTATGTTTGTACAGTCATGGTCGAGGGATGTATGATATTTATTTTGTTACTGTATTTAATGGTTTCTGTTCAATGAATTTTTACTGTTCTCTCTCTCTCTCTCTCTCTCTCTCTCTCTCTCTCTCTCTCTCTCTCTCTCTCTCTCTCTCTCTCTCTCTCTCTCTCTCTCTCTCTCAACGTTTTCTGTTCAATTTCCTCATTGTTTTGCGTTTTCTATTTAACTCCTGTCTGGCGTTTTCTATTCAACTTCTATTTTATTCCACATTTTCTCTTCAACCTCCACAATATTCTACATGTTTTCTCTCAACTTCCACTGTTACCTCCATTTTCATTCAGTCTAAAGTCGCCAAACTTGAAAACAACCACCTGATATCATATAACCATCCTTAAAGCCACTCACGCACTGAACAGCTGATTACGGTATTTGATGTTGAAAAACCTTAGGCACTATGGTTAAATATGACAGGTTTCTTCATTTCCGACTATGACTATACAAAGTTAGGTGCGCGTTAGGAGTAATTGCGTGGGCGCCTCCCTGATTGCGTCATGCTACATTGTGCTTATTTTCATGCCCATTGTTTTCATTCTTCTTCGTATTTATTATATTGCTTCATATTCCTGTTCTACTTGTATAATGTCTGTTTTTTTTTTTCCTGTTGATTTATTCGTTGCTCTCCTCAGCTGGTCCTTTGTAATAGTTCTTTGTTCTTTGCTCTCATTCTCTCATCTGTCACTTTATTTCCTAGTTCTGGTATTCATGTCACTTTATTTCCTAGTTCTGTTATTCATGTCACTTTTTTTTCCTATCGTAGCCTTGGCCTTTGTTGTTTCTTACTCATTACTCTCAACTTTCCTTATATTGTAGTCTTACCCCCACATTTATTTTTTGTTGTCTTTCTTTTTCTTTCTTTCTTGAGCCTTTGTTTCATTATCGAGTATTATTTTACGTCCACTTTTCACCTTCTCCCTTTTGTTATTTGTTACTCACTTCTTTCACTTTCACAGTGCCGTTCATATCCCTTTTATTTATTCATTCATTATAGTTTCTTTGTTTCCTAATATCGTTTCCTTTATTTCTCATCATGTCCTTGGTTCCTTATTAATTTTCCTCGTGTAGTTTTGTTTTTATCAAGTGATGTTTTGGCTTTGTTGCATTACCAAAATACTCTGCATTGTCTCATTGCTATTAAATTTTCTTTGTTTTTCCTTTCTTGTCTGCCTCTTTGTCCCTTTTACCTTGGCCTCGTCTTCTCCGGGAGCTGGCGGCTGGCACTCCCCCTCCCCCTCCCCGTCCGCACCCTCCTCCCTCCAGTTATTTTGGGGAGATGAAGGAAAAGAGAGAAGTGCGGGAAGAGTTAGGATTAATTTATACTGGGAAGGCAAAGAAGGAAAGTTATGCATTGAGATAGGAGGGAATCAAAACGAGTCCTTTTAGAAGAAGGAAAAAAGTATTTAAGGAGAATACAAGAGAGGGGAAGAAAGTGCTTTGTATATTTTCCCCCTTGCGCAATTTTTCTCCCTTAGTATATTTTCCATCTTCGACTTTTCCCTCGATATATTTTCCTCCCACGACCTTATTTTTATCTTCATTTCTATTTATATTTATTTCTTTCCAACCACTAACCTAACTTACCGAGATGAGTGGTCTCGATCAGTCGGGGGAGCGACAGGAGTGGCACATGACAGTGATACGAGATAAATATTTAAGTCGTCATGAATCAGGAGTTCAGTGTTCTCTAAGTAAACCACAGGCACTGAACGCACACCCACCAATGCAGGGTCACCGCACGCTAACTCTTCATTCTGGCTCCCGCGACGTCTCAAGTTTAATATAATAATCTGGTGTCTGTCTAGAATGTGATTTTGAAAGGCACCACTGATAGCTAGGTGAGTAATGGTAGTTATAACCTTTTAGTGCCTTTGGTTTTTATTTGTTATCATGTGTTCAGTAAAGTAACGTGGAATTACTTATAAGCGGTCGAAAGATTGAATTTAGAGGAATGGTTGGTGTAAATATATGAAATGTACATTATGCGCACGTTAACTGAATAATTGTTGTAAATCACTCCTAAAAATGAGTGCCCGTTGAAGGTGACAGACTATAGAATGACTGTCAGTTGAGCCAGGAAAAAAGAAAAGAAGAAAAATATATAGACACGAACCCAATATTGACTTGAAAGAGAAAGAAAGAAAAAAACAAATATATTACTGTCGAACGAGAACACACACACACACACACACACACACACACACACACACACACACACACACACACACGAAAATAACCAACCACACGCAGTATCAACTTACGGATATCGATTTTCTGCCTTTTCACTGGGGAACGTATACGTAACTTAGTGACACTTGTTGCTTGCCGCTCTTAGAGAGAGAGAGAGAGAGAGAGAGAGAGAGAGAGAGAGAGAGAGAGAGAGAGAGAGAGAGAGAGAGAGAGAGAGAGAGTCATTACGGTCACATGCTCGAGTAAGTGGTGTTTGTGCGTGGCTGCCTATTTGCAATTATCCGGATAAGTTCGTCGAATTTTTATGGTTCTTTGTGTGTGTGTGTGTGTGTGTGTGTGTGTGTGTGTGTGTGTGTGTGTGTGTGTGTGTGTGTGATTATGTTTAATGTATGCTTTTGTGTGCACGAGAGAGAGAGAGAGAGAGAGAGAGAGAGAGAGAGAGAGAGAGAGAGAGAGAGAGAGAGAGAGAGAGAGAGATATTTACAGTATACCAGTTATCATTACTCTTAGTTTCCGTTAACACACACACACACACACACACACACACACACACACACACACACACACACACACACACACACACACACACACACACACACACACGTAAAACATCACGAACAAGACTGAAGCTTCTCAAACACGCACATACATTCTTCAATAACTATCATCACATCCACTCCGGTTTCCTTGTTACTCCTCTTCTCCGTCACTCCACTGGTTCACGATCTTCCCTCCTTCCCTTCCCTCCTACCGCTGTCCTGGTCTTGTTATTCATTCACTCGCTCTCATAAGGTTTGTATATTTTTTTTACCTTGTATTTTAAGAGGTATTATAAGTTGTTTGATATATTATTTCCTTTGTGTTAAAGAAAATGACTGCGCTCGTTGTATATATATATTTTTTTTATTTTACTTCGTTCATTCGTTTCATTAATTTCATTCGCTTCCTCATTCCTTATATCGTTTTTTTTTTTTTTAATACCAACTCTTTCTCACAATCCTTTGGTGTATTTTGCTTTCTCCTATCGCTATCTAGTTAAAATCCCTCCTCCTCCTCCTCCTCCTCCTCCTCCTCCTCCTCCTCCTCCTCCTCCTCCTCCTCCTCCTGTCTCGACTTCATATCCTGCACCTCACCATATCTAACTTTCCCCTTCAGGGCTTTACCTCTTGCCTTTCCTCTCCAGTTTCTCCTCCTCCCCGTTCCCTCCCATTCTCTCTCTTCTCATTTCCTACTTTCTCAGCATCCATGTCCATTCCCACAGTTATTCCTTTCTATCCTTATTACCTTCCCATTCCTTTCAATTGTATTATTCTTTCCTTCTTTATCTACCTTTTCTCTTATCTCTTCGTCACTTCTTCCCTAAGTTTGTCATTCTCCCCTACGGCTCTTTCTCCTCCTCCATCTCCCCTTGTTTTTTTTTTTTTTTTTTTTAGTTATTTTTCTTCTTTTTTTTTTCGTCTTCCTTCTCTTTTTCTCATTGGAGGCAAGAGATGGGTTAGACTTACACAAGGACTGACTGCCACCTGTAGACCTAATGGCTTTTTTTTGCAGTTTCTCTTATTTTCTTATATTTTTTTTGTGTTGAATCCGTTACTTATTGTCTGAACGTTTAAGCTCGATAACGTTAAAATTTTAAAAGTAAAAGGGAGAAGTACTTGTAGAGCGCTAGATGACTGGAATGTGCTTAGTAATCAGGTTGTTAGTGCAGCCATTAAAGAGCATTAGGTGAAGATTAGATATATTTATGAAAAGGGCTTGACATTCGCGTGGATAGGGATGATAGGTTGATATATGTTTGACTCTCTCTCTCTCTCTCTCTCTCTCTCTCTCTCTCTCTCTCTCTCTCTCTCTCTCTCTCTCTCTCTCTCTCTCTCTCTCTCTCTCTCTCTCTCTCTCTCTCGATTAACATTCATCTTCCTTTCTTATTCCTGATTCTCCTCTCTTTTTCCTCCCTTCCTTCCCCTCCCCATCCCTTATTGCTACATTTTCTTCCCTTCTCCCCAAATTTATTCCTCCAACCTTCTCATACCATCATCACTACTCCCCATTTTTCCCATTTCCTCCCTCCTTTCCCTTCTTTCTCCTCCTCCCACCAAGTCCATCCTTCTTATATCATCACCCCCCTCTCTCTCCGCCCTCCCCCGTGACTGGCTTCCTCCCGCACTCTTCCCGGCTTTTCTAGGTGGACAGCTAATTACTGAAGTGTCACTTGGTCTGGGTAACATCTTTGATAAGGCGCCCATGACCTTTGCTTGCTTGGTGTGTGTGTGTGTGTGTGTGTGTGTGTGTGTGTGTGTGTGTGTGTGTGTGTGTGTGTGTGTCGTTTTGTTAGTTTATGTAGCTTTCTTTAGTGAAGGTTGGTTTCTCGTGGGTGTGTGTGAGAGAGAGAGAGAGAGAGAGAGAGAGAGAGAGAGAGAGAGAGAGAGAGAGATAACGCAAGATAAGGACTAGTGGTGTGATTCTGGTCTTGTCAGCTTAGTGTGGGTTACAATCAAACTTTGACCTCCCCCACTCTCTCTCTCTCTCTCTCTCTCTCTCTCTCTCTCTCTCTCTCTCTCTCTCTCTCTCTCTCTCTCTCTCTCTCTCTCTCTGTCTCTCTCTCTCTCTCTCTCTCTCTTATATCATCACCTTATCTTCCTCCTCAGTGATTTCGATGAGATGATTACTAAAAAGTCACCTACAAATACATTCTTATACATGCATACATACATACATATATACATACATACATACATACATACATACATACACACACACATACATTAGGTCTTCATATTTATTGTGTGTAAAACTTCAGAAATGGACCTTTTGTGTGTGTGTGTGTGTGTGTGTGTGTGTGTGTGTGTGTGTGTGTGTGTGTGTGTGTGTGTGTTACTGATGATTTCATGCGTGGATGAGCTTGAAATGTGAGGAACACGTGGGAAGAAGAAAAAACAGCAGCAACAGACCTTTTAACTTTTACTATGCCAACTGTCATACCTGCACTAGTATGTGAGGCATCGGATAGTAAAGACGAAGGCTCCTCCCCACCCATTGTTCATTCTATACGAGGCCTGCAGGAAAATAAAAGAGAAAGATATGCATAATGGAATACTTCCCTTTATCATTGAAGCAAGATAAGAACAATCACTACTATATCTACTACTTGGGCAGGGCAGCGTCGTATCATCAGGAGCAACTTTAAAAGAAAAACACGAAATTTTACTATAATATTTCCGATAACTTCATTGAATTTTGCTGTGATAACGCTTGGTATCTTGGTTGCAGATTGGAGTCTTTTGCCTTATCTGTTCTTGATATGCCTAACTTGTATTATGGCCCAGATTCCAAGGCCACAAAAATGATTAGCCGGGTTATCAAGAGGGTTTCTCCTCTTAATAATGTAGAAACCTTGTCAATCTGTCGTTAAAACCGTAAAAAATCACTTAAACCCTTCTTTGATATATATTAAGATGTAAACATGTAAAACAGAGCAGGGTTGTGGTTCCTGCTGTGCTGCGTGACTATTTATGGCTATTATTTGTATTTCCATTTAATTTTCAGGACTTCCACCTTCATATTGTGAAAATAGATTGCAGTACGCTTAAAGATGTAGATAACTTAATACCATCCACAAGATCCTGTTTAGAATAATCGAGATAGACGCACACACACGTTTAACGATGTAGCTCAAAGATTTCTAGAGTAGCAGTAGGAGAGGTGACGACGGGCTTAGGAGTACCGAAGTGCAGGAGAGAGCAGGAGAGCAGGGTGCAGGAGGGAGACGCTGGGATGAGCTTATAATTGGAACTGTCCTGAATATCCTGTGATCAGCCAATGTTGACATGGCGGTCCTCCCCTCCACCTCTCCCACGTTCCCCTATCACCCCTCCCCATTTCCCTTTTACCCACCCCCCATCCCTTCCTCCCCATCGCGACCTCTTCCTTTACTCTTCACCAGTCATGCCTCTCTCATTTTTTCCTCTCCTCTGTATCTTATCTGCTGTTGCTTTTGTTTGTATCACGAGAACTGACATTATA
This sequence comes from Scylla paramamosain, assembly GCF_035594125.1. NCBI lineage: Eukaryota > Metazoa > Arthropoda > Malacostraca > Decapoda > Portunidae > Scylla > Scylla paramamosain. The sequence goes on along the minus strand of NC_087170.1, from coordinate 21,296,965 downwards.
GTGTGTGTGTGTGTGTGTGTGTGTGTGTGTGTGTGTGTGTGTGTGTGTGTGTGTGTGTGTGTGTGTGTGTATGTTGCCAAGGTGTATAAGTGTGTACACAAAGCTGTGGAATGAACGTGGTGGTATTAGTGGGGTTATTGTGCGTGTAGACTGTGTAGTGGCTGAGCATTAGTGTGTGTGTGTGAGCGAGCATTTAGTGAGTGTGTCTGTCTGTACGTGTGAACTGAACGGTAGTGTGTGTGTGTGTGTGAGAGAGAGAGAGAGAGAGAGAGAGAGAGAGAGAGAGAGAGAGAGAGAGAGAGAGAGAGAGAGAGGAGAGAGAGAGAGAGAGAGAGAGAGAGAGAGAGCATTTTGTATGTATACTGTACGTGTTAGCTATACAGTATTAGCGTGTGTACGTGTGTGCGTGAGAGATCTTAACCTTCGAGCTTTGTCTTTCGGTGAGGGCAAGATAAGCTACATAGAGAGAGAGAGAGAGAGAGAGAGAGAGAGAGAGAGAGAGAGAGAGAGAGAGAGAGAGAGAGAGAGAGAGAGAGAGAGAGAGAGAGAGAGAGACCTATGACCACTGCCCACCCCCTTGGCTGTCTCCCTATCTAGACCAATGGATATTATACGCATCACATCCCCTGGTCACCGCGAGGCTGATAGCAGGAGCGTAGAGGTGTAGTGGTGACGGTCAGGGTGCGGTGATCTCAGTACTGGTGCCGGTGGTGCTGTTGGACGATAGTGTAGTGGTGGTGGATAGAACACGTGTGTTAGCCAGGTGTGTACTAGTGTTTAAAGACCCCGTATTCTTTAAACTCTGCTCTCTTATCACGACTATTTTCAAAGGCCACAAAGGTGATTAACACGGTTCTCAAATGTGTTTCTTCTGTTAATAATGTAGAAATCTTGTTAATTTGTCACTAGAACCGTCAAAAATACCCTTAAAAACCCGCTCAACTTCAACTGCAGGCTTTTGAAAGTAGCGGCGGTGCGGGACGGAACCGTTTTAGAATAGCGGCATTGGAAGGAGTGTGCTAGTGACAGTGGTGCTATTGTGAGCGCCGGTGATGGATGTACGTAGTGTTTAGTAAAGATTTCATCGATTACATAGGGATTTCATACAGCAACATACCTCTAGTTCCTTACTCTGTCCGATTACACTACATTACACTTCACTAACCGGAATACTAGAGAGGAAAGGTGTAATCCAAGTCTACTCTTGATTGTGGGGGGCGAATATAAACGCTGGTTGGTAGAGTAACGTGTTGTGTGAGCAGTGTACATGGAGGCACAGTGTTAGTAAGTGAATAATTCTGGTGTTGAAGCGATTGTTCGTAAATGGTGCGGATATAAATTGCGTTAAAGCACTAGGACTGTTTTCAAGGCCACGAAGATTGTTAGTCGGGTTCTTTTGAGCAATTTTCCTATTAATGATGCAGAATGCGTTTGAACCTTCACCGCCAGCATGGAAACAACCCATAAAACCCCAGTAACGTCCACTAGAGTATGCCAGAAATTGTCGAGTTAAGGCTCCAAAACGCTTGTGAATGCGCTGGTCCCTGCATGCACTGGAGAAAGAGCAGCATTCACTTATGGATGTAAGCAATGCATGAGGGCGAGTCGCGGGAACCTGCATGGCTGTTCTCGTCTGAAGATTGATTAGAAAATTGCATGCCTGCATACTCTTCGTGACTCGATACAGGAACACTGAGGAAGAAAGATGTAGTTTTTGTGTTTGGCATAACATGGAGATAAAGAAAAAAAGAAAATAGGGAAGGAAGAGAGGTAGAGCGAAACCAGTAAATAGGAAGGAAAAAAAAATAATAATGGAGAGGTTGTTTAGATGAGTTTAGACACGTTACTTAGGAGGAGAAACGTGTGCGCGTGAAAGAAAAAAGTGGGAATCAAGGTTATTTATTACTGATAAGATAAAGAGTGCGTGTGTGTGCGTGTAGTAGTTACTAATAGGAACAAGTGTTGGGGAGGGAAAATGAAAAAGAACGGATGGTTTAGTGCCGTGGCTTTTACAGGGCGGGGAAAAAAATGTGGCTGAAAGAAAACGAATAGAATACAAGGGAGAGAAATAACACAGGAGCAGGTGCAGATATATATAGTATAGTGGGAAGCGTGATTCTGTGTGAAGGCCTGTTTGCTCACGCCCGATTTGCTTGGCTTCTCATCCCTGCGGAATTTCTCCCCAGTTTTCCTGTTAGATCAACATTGTTACTCACGGTTCCTGTTAGAGCAGCACACTATTACTACTACGATCTATGACATAAGTGAAGCACATCCTAAAACTGAATCTTCATCACCATTATAGGAACATAAGAAATTAAGGAAAGCTGCAAGAAGCCATCAGGCCTACACGTGGCAGTTCCTGTATAACACATACCTACTTATTTCCACCTATCCTTCTCATCTTTAAATTTATCTGATCTTCTTTTAAAGCTTCCTAATGACTCAGCCCTAATAACCTGATTTTTTTTAGTCCATTTCATTCATCTACCATTATTTTTTCATGGAAGTACCACAAATTATATATATATTCATCATAAAATTAAGTATTAAATCCCTCTGTTAATGCAAGCATATTTCTGACTGCTTCGTTTTCTTCTGTTGTATATAGTCATCTTCAAAATAGGTAAAAAAAAATCATCCTGTTAACTCCAGCATATTTCTGACTGTGTTTCATTTTTTTCTGCAGCAATGGGGGACTTTGCGCTGAATCTGGGACTGAATTTGATCCGGGCTGGGGTGTGCATCTACGACCTCATCACCTACCCTTTCTATGCAGTGGTGCAGCAGCCATGGAAGGACCGCAGACTCATGAAGAGAAAAAGGGTGAGAAAGAGAGAGAGAGAGAGAGAGAGTGTTTGTTGTATTAGTGGTGGTGGTGGTGGTGGTAGTAGTTTTTGTAGTAGTAATAGTAGTAGTAATAATGTGCAGTATATCCATGTCACATTTCACATCACATGTTTATCAACCTGCATGATCCTACCTGATTATCGTCACAATACAACATATGAACCTCAGTCTTAATGAAGAATTTCTGCATAATATTTAGCACCTAATCTTATGATCTCTCCTATTACTTACTCAATATTACATGCATAACTCTATCTAGTTCATCATCACTTTATTCCCTGTAAATGGCAACTATCATCTAATCCACCACATCCTTTGATCTTCACAGCACCTCATGCCCTCTAGCCCTCAGTAAGTTGCCAGATAGATAAGGTGCATTGTTTCAAGGCCACCAGTTAAGGTGTGATCAGGATTCATCAGAGGTGGGTATTGCCTAAAGCTATCAGTGGGAATGATCTCCCTCATGGTGCCATGGTGCAACTCTGCCAGTATATATTGATCCTTCTCTCTCTCTCTCTCTCTCTCTCTCTCTCTCTCTCTCTCTCTCTCTCTCTCTCTCTCTCTCTCTCTCTCTCTCTCTCTCTCTCTCTCTCTCTCTCTCTCTCTCTCTCTCTCTCTCTCTCTCTCTCTCTCTCTCTCTCTCTCTGCATCCCTCCCCCCCCTCTCATAGACAGTTATCCAATATCCCCTCCCCCCACTTGCAGATGTGTGTATATATATTGTTGCCTTCCTTTTGTCATCTGTTCACGAGTCTGCACAGAGATATGCACACCTCCCTCTTGATCTCTTGACTTGCTCATCCTCCAAGATATTCATTGATGGCTCCATTCTTACTCACTTTATTTTCAGAGTTGCAGTTCAGCTACTTTTTTTCCGTTGACAATTTGTTCAACATGTCATCCTCTTGTTAGTCTTTTCTTATCATTTCAGACACTCATCTGCTTTCTTTTAGGGTCAAATCTTAATTTCTCTCTCTCTCCCCATTAAATAAATGCTTCTTTCCTGTTCATGCAGCTCTATAATATTCACCTGCAGCTAATGTACCAGTCTTAGGCAGCAACAGGGCAAACACCACCACCACCACCACCACCACCATCATGATTATTTATAGAACTGTGTACACATCTCAGACTTTACTGAATTAATATGTAAAATCGCTTCTTGATACTGCAATTGTCAATCTGTCACAAAAACCATAAAAATACCCTGAAAAACCCGTGTAGTTTAAACTAGAGCCTTTTGAAATCGTGGAAGTGGCACACGGAAGTGTTTCAGAATACGGGTCATTGTTGTGTGCATTGAGTGAGTTAATTAATCAATGCAAACTTTAATTTTTTTTCACACGGGCCATAGCATTTCTATCCTTTGATCTTATGTTATGTTTCTTCCCTCAGGCAGTGGAGGTGGGTGTTTCAGAAGGTATCTGTTACCACAACAAGGACCCACCACATGACTTCCAGGTGGAGATTCGTGATGCCAAAATCACCACCCTGGAGGCTGCTCTGTCTTATGCCTGTAAGAAGCACAAAGACAAAAGGGCTGTGGGCACTCGGCAGATCCTGAGGGAATCTGAAGAGGTACAGAAGAATGGCAAGGTGTTTAAGAAGGTGAGTTGTGCCAGGGATTCAATTTTAGCCATGGAGAGAGATGGCTGCCTGGAAGAAAAATAGTGTAAAATGTATATGATAATGAATAATTAGGTGTGATTAAAATTGGGTGCACACTTACTGGTTATTTTTCATCTTACAGTACGAGCTTGGTGAATACTCATGGCTGACCTACACAGAGGTGGACAAGATGGCGTGTAACTTTGGCAGGGGCCTTCGATCTGTTGGTCACCAGTCAAAGGAGAACATTGTCATCTTTGCCGAGACGCGGAAAGAATGGCTCATTGCAGCTATGGGATGCTTCAAGCAAAGCATCCCCCTTTGTACCCTGTATGCTACCCTGGGAGATGAGGCAATAGTACACGGCATCAATGAGACAGAGGTACGGAAAAGGAGAAGAAGGTGGAGATTGATTGAGGAGGAGGAAGATGTGATAGTGGGGAGGGAAAGAAGTAAGAGTTTGTGATGGTGAACAGGAGGAAAAAGGTGTAAAGATGTGAAGTAATGATGTGTGATCAATGTAATCTGTATTTAATCCTACCCATCCCTCATAGGATATTTATATTTTGGATGTCAAAATTTGTGGTATATTTTATGTTCAACTTGCTTCCCACCCCTGCTGTGTTCCACGTCTTGCCATTGGCCTCATTCTTAATTACACTTTTTTCAGGTGAAACACATCATCACTTCTCATGAGCTTCTTCCCAAGTTCAAGACACTGCTGGACAAGTGCCCTAATGTAACACACATCACCTACTTCCCAGACCAGCTCAAAGAGACTCCCCTTGATGGCTATAAGGATGGCATTGTCTTTAACTCCTTCCAGGACATCATCAAGAAAGGCAAAGACAGCACATTTTCAGGTAGGTCATGCTCTATAACAGGAAATGAGGAGAGCTGCCACTGTCTCTATCTTGATTGGTCATTACATCATTTAAGGACAGAAGAGAAAACAGCCTAATGCACTAATTAGGCAAGAGTTTGTTACAGATATCATAGTGTTTGTTTTCTCTTATATGGTTCATGGATTGAAGTAATATTTTCTTTGCTCTCCTTTAACATTTTCAGTAGTCATTCTGCCTCATGGAGCTCAGAAACCCATCACATGCTAACAACCAATGTGAACTCTGTTATAATCCTAACCCATACTTTCAAATTTATCTCTTCCCTTTTTTGAGTAAAATTATATATCTGCCTTTTCTTCTGAGCTAAATCACAAGCCTCTCACTTCAGTTATCTATTGTTTACTCTTCTAAGCCTGTTTTGTACCAATTTCCCTTTCTTAAGTTACCTTTTCTTCTCTTCCTTGTACCCGACACTTCTTTCCTTCTTGCAGATGAGCCTCCACACGAAGTAGACACTGCCATCATCATGTACACCTCGGGTTCCACTGGTGCCCCCAAGGGAGTCGTCTTGTCCCACTATAATCTTGTCAGTGGCGTCATTGGTTATTCAGTTGGGCTGGACGTTCAGAGTGATGATATCTACTTAGCATACCTGCCCCTTGCTCATGTGTTGGAACTCATGGCAGGTATGAGAGAGAGAGAGAGAGAGAGAGAGAGAGAGAGAGAGAGAGAGAGAGAGAGAGAGAGAGAGAGAGGAGAGAGAGAGAGAGAGAGAGAGAGAGAGAGAGAGAGAGAGAGAGAGAGAGTCCCAGAAATTACCATAACCCTTTAACTATCACTTGGTACACCTTTCCCTAATTACCAATCACTCTGAGACATCTTTACCTGTTCTGCAGCCACATCCAATCTTTCAACTTAGTAGAAATTGCAAAATGTATTCTTTTCACCCATAACTTTCTTGTCAATGCTTATAAAGATTTCATACATTGCCTATTGATGCTGACAATTGTCTTGTATCAAAGTGAAAGGGTTAGCATAAACATATTTCTCAAAACTTAAGATTTATATGAATGTTAATGTGGTTGATGAAGGGTGGTGTCCCTCACAGAGTCAATGATGATGATGTTTGGTGTGCCAATGGGATACTCCACACCCCTGACCATGACAGATCGGTCCAGCAAGGTGAAGCGGGGATGCTCAGGCGACTGCACCATCCTCAAGCCCACCATGATGGCTGCTGTGCCTGTATGTTATGCTTGATAAATTACTGAAACTCATTGATGAACAAGAAGTTGCAATGCATGTTATTGATTGTTTAGAGTACTGATTAATTGATTTGTTTAAGAACTTTACAGTTTTCCTAATATGAGACAATTTCCCTTTGAATATTAAATTGCTCATCTTGCATTTGTATGTCATGTCTTTCTTTCTTCAATTAATTTTGGTTTTCTTAATTTCACAGCTTATCCTGGACAGAATCTACAAAGGCATTCTGGACAAAGTTGCAGCTCAGGGTCCTTGGCTGGGGAAACTCTTTGATTTTGGTCTCGAGTATAAGTTAAATTGGATGAAGCGTGGCTGGAACACTCCCATCTGTAACTGGTGAGTGGAGTCCAGTAATGTGGTAGTTTTGGAAATCACATTTGTAGTTTCTTTAATTTACATCATAACATGGATCCCATTAATGATGATTTTATTGCATCATCATCATCATCCTCCTTACTTGCTGGAACTGACCATACTATGTATCTCTTGCTTTTCTTTCATACTGATATATATCTTCCACAGTCTCCACTAGAGTGACACCAGCAGAAGTAATGTATAATTTTTACATAAACTCCTTTAATAGGAATGCAGATAATTTGTGGTGCTTGCATGACAAATTTCAAAATGCTTACAAATTTTTGCATGATATTCTCTCATTCACTTGTACGTCTCTTATAGTTATTTCCTATATACTTTATGATACAAAAAGGCCAACCAGTAAACCAAGCCATGGTAATTATAAATCTGCAACCTATCAGACAGGAGAAGCAAACTTATCCATTGTATTTACTAAGGATTTAGTACAACTTAGCATGTCTGTTGCTGGCTCACATCTATCTCTTTTTCTGCAGGTTTGTCTTTAGAAAGGTGAGGGCATTGTTGGGTGGAAGGCTTCGTATAATGGCAGTGGGAGGAGCACCCCTGTCTCCAGACACACACAACTTTGTGAGAGCCAGTCTGGGAGTGCCAGTGCTTCAGGTGAGGCAAGGTGTTGTCTTGGAGAATCTGAGAGTTATTTTAGTTGTTTATGAATGAGAAAATGGTATTGAAAGGTATTAAAAATGGATTAATAAAATAAATGTAGGTTAATCTAAGAATTTAAAGTGTAAATAATTCAAATCTCATAATAAACTGTGTTCCTTTCAGGGTTATGGCTTAACAGAGACCTGTGGATGTGCCACCTTAATGGACCAATATGACTTAAGTGTGGGCAAGGTGGGTGCCCCCCTGCAAGTGTGTGACATCAAGCTGGTCAACTGGGAGGAAGGAAACTACAGGATCACTGACAAGCCATTCCCACGGGGAGAGATTGTGATTGGTAGGTTTAAGAAAATCATAGTTATATAGATGGTAGATTGCACAGAAATTACTCAATATTTAGTTATATATATTATATAAGTATAATGCAAAGAGTGCCTTGCATATCAAGTGTGAAATGGTCTTTTGAAACATGCAAGATTTGATGATGAAGGTACTTACACCAGCAGTTTGCTTGCTCCCTTGGTTCCAAAGCATTGCTGGATAATAATTTTGCACAAACAGCTTGGGTCATGCAATAGTAATTCAACAACAAACATATGACCCAGTAATATTGTAGCTGTATGTTTGTATACTGTGTATTTGGTATCTGCAGATAGTCTGGCATCACTCTATCATTTCTAATCTTTCCTCTCACAGTTTTTATCTATCTCTCTACACCTGTACCCTAAGTTTCCTTTCTGGTCTTTCTATTGCAGCAGTGGCAGATGGCCACTCTTGCATGATAGGACTTTTTCCTTTCACCTAGTAGAGACTTATATACTTGAGCTAGAAAAAACATGTATTTTTGTGCCCAAAAGTACAGAACAATGTAAGATACCTTTGTGAAAAAAATTACAAAGATTTGGGATGCCAGTATTTCCATGAACAATGATAAACCTGAGTCATTATTATCATGTTTGTCTTGTGTTACATTATAGGTTTACTGATAGCTGGGGCATATGCATACATGGCAGAAGGAATTAATATGTAGGCAGATAAATGAATGCTCAAAATTTCAAAATCCTCAGTGCAAGCTTTTTCCAGGTGGTGCAAACGTTGCTGTTGGTTACTACAAGAACCCAAAGAAAACTAAGGAAGACTTCTTTGAGAGTGATGGACGAAGATGGTTCAGGACGGGAGATGTTGGAGAAATTGGAGAAGATGGTTGCCTGAAAATCATTGGTATGTACAGAGGAGAGGAGAGCTATAGAGAAGGGCATACATAGTTTAGGATAATGGGTTATTTATACTAATATCACCATGTTTGCTACTATTATGTTAATTAACTCTGGCACACACAAGCCATGCTACTAAATATTTTGGAGTGATGAAAAAAGAACTTCAAAAGAAGAAACTAAATGGCTAGAACGAACAAAAATGGAGTGAAATGCTGTGGGTGTGAGAGGAAGAATCCCTGTGAAGTGTGACAGTGTTGGAATAATTGAGAGAGAGAGAGAGAGAGAGAGAGAGAGAGAGAGAGAGAGAGAGAGAGAGAGAGAGAGAGAGAGAGAGCAGTTTTTAAGGTAAATCAGACTAGATTACAACAATATTCTAAGTAAGAACTAAAGAAAAGATGTCTCCTCATCAGACACTGAGTGGTTGGTCACCGTAATTTAAAATTCTTTTGGGAATTTAACTTATCAGCTCTGTATACACAATAAAAAACTAACCACTTCAATTCTACTGTGAAATTTTTTAAACACTGTCATTTACTTCCACTTTACATATATATCTCTTGCACACAGTATTGAAACACATTTAGAAATTTTTAAGTTGGTCATTCTAATTAATACTGTATCATGTGCAAAAAGATTTGTAATAATTGTATTAGATGTAAGCTAACCTTCCATATGAGTAGAGGCTTCAGGCTCTGTCTGATGTATGCATTCCTAGTTGAACTCCATACAAACTAGTGAAGTACATGTAATATTCTCTTTACATTCTTCATTACGGGATTCACCTTTGCCTTACGCTTCAGATATCCAACCCCATCATCTTCAAGTACTCTTATTTTTACCTTTTAAAATCATTACAGTACTCCATCTCCTAGCTTTTCACATCAACACTAGGGAAGTTTGCTGATGCTACAAAAATTCTTATCTGTACAATTGGATTTTCAGACCGCAAGAAAGACCTGGTCAAGCTGCAGTTTGGGGAGTATGTATCCCTGGGGAAGGTTGAGGCAGAGCTGAAGGTGTGCCCCTCAGTGGAGAATATTTGTGTGTATGGTGACTCCAGCAAGAATAACATTGTAGCCATCATGTGCCCCATACAAAAGAATCTGGAGGATTTGGGACGGTCTCTTGGCAAGTTGGACCTGCGGCGGGAGAAGCTGTGTGTGGATGAAGATATAAACAGGGCTTTCCTGCAGGAATTGGTGGCCACTGGCAAGAAAGGTAAGAAGGGCCTATGTACCTATGCATGTGTGCGTTTACTTTGGAAGCTGACAAATATGATTGCGAAGTGAAAATCTCAGTAAAAAAATGGTGATAATGCAATCTTTGATGTACTGATGTAGTTTCACCTAATGTACAGAGAGCCAACAAGGTTATCATTATGATGTGTTGGGCAGCATATCACCCATATATGTAAACTCTGCACAATATTCACAGTGCAAAACTCATTGCAAGGGAGGTAGGAGAGTAAATAGTGAAGTTTTATGTAGAAAAGACACAACACAGCCAATAATCACCCATCTTCTCATACAATAAGATGTGGCATCTCAGTAAATATATCTATTGTGGCATCTCAGTAAATAAATCTATTTTGCCATTTCTTACATAACTTCTGACCAATATCCAAAATTTGTATTTTGCAGCCAAGTTAGAAAAGTTTGAGCTGCCGACTGCACTCTTTCTCTCCTCTGAGCTGTGGACGCCAGACACTGGCCTTGTCACTGCCGCCTTCAAGCTGAAGCGGAAGAGCATCCAAATAAAGTATCAGGATGCCATCAATCGTATGTATGCCTCCTAGAGGCCTCAGTGCGGCCCATGTGCTGGGCTGGGATGTGACAGCTGTCCCTCAGGGTCTTTGGGCTCCTTGCAGGTAATGACAAGACACGACGTGGAGTGCATTTGGTGTACTCTTAATCAACAGGAAGCTCTGCCAAAAATTAAATCTGTAAGTTTAGATTTTTTGTAACTTGAGTTTTGTAGTTTGCTGTTGGAAATGAACAAGTAAGACTTTCTTTTGCCAAAGTTGTATATATTTCTTTTATGAGATTGGTAAAGAGCTAGGCCTTTTATATGCCCCATTGCTGGTCTAAGAACATCTGTGATTCCTACAATTTTTTGGTCTGGGGGCATATTATGACCTTACCTGACAGTAAGGGTCACCTGTAAAATGTTGTGTTAATATTTTTACTTTTAACATGTCATTATGGAAATTTGCTGAATGTCTGGCCTTTATTTCGTTTAGCATCAGTGTTGATTATTGTTTGCTGTGTGACACTACGGCTGTCTAAAGGAAAAGAGGGTTACAGTGTTCCTATAAAGGAAAAGAGGGTTACAGTGTTCCAACTGATGTTTGTTCCTACTAGATGTGTCATGTTTGTGGCAGAGCTCAAATGTCTTGTCAAGTGTGCATTTCGGTGTGCCCACAATTTACTAGCTTCTTGTTTCATGAGTGGTTACTCTGTACTCACAAAAATAACTACCAAAGGCATTAATGTCCAGGTGTTTTTAGTCTATTGCAGATGCAGTGATCTAGAACCTAAATTGCACAAGTTATCATGTATGGAGGACTAGTGTTTTTGAAGATTGGACTTCCATTTCCTAAAATATCATAAACTTTGACTCAAACACTATGCTATGTCAAATACTGTAGCATGAACTTTTATTTCTCATTATGTGTATTTCTGTAGAGTTCCATCCAGTTTGGCATTTTATTATGCACATGTGATGGAGTTAACTATGACAACTTTCATTCATTACTTACATTCCTTACTTTTTTCAAATTTCATTATATTTTACTTTAGTTCCTTCTCTGAATCCCTTTGTAATGCCATCAAAGATATTTTATCACATACAGTTTTTATTAATGGATGGTCGTCACTAACTTTAGAGACTCAGCTTGCACAAAATCAAGACATACTCTAGTGAGAAGTAAAAATTGCCTGGTGTATTTATCATGTTAGAGTTGAACATTACAATAAAGATTAGTGAGAAGGCACTGCAGCACACTGAATTCCTCAGGTAGTGAATGCAAATTAATACAGTGGGTGTCTTAAAGTAACTTATTTTCAAGTAATGTTATGCTAGGAAATGTATCTGAGTAATGTACCATTTTGTTTGCAACAACTAACATTTGAAGAAGTTCCAAAGTCCATTATGATAAATTATTTCACTAGATGTCTGCAGAAATTTGAAGAGCCTCCTAAAATATGTTATCATCAAATATTTCACAGGATGTCTGCAGAGAATCTTATTGAATAATGAACTGCACTAGGTGTTAAGTCCCATAAAACTGAAAATATAAGAGCTGTATGAGCATGTATACACTACCATTGAAAGTTAGATGATAATTATCAGGTAATTCTTATGGAATTCAGTGTTAATATTTCATTCCATTAAAGAGCCATATTTTTTCTAGTCGAAAACTTCCTCATTTTATTTATATAATAAAACTATAAGGCAGGTTTTTTTTTTTTTTTTTTTTTTTTATGAAATCATAGTCTTACAATCTGTAAAGTTATTTGTTTGTTTTGCCTCCAGATATTGTAAATTTATGTAGTCTTGATGTTAATAATAATGGACCAAATATTCATCTGTTTGTAGTTTTATAGTGGATGGATTTTTGCAGACCATCTAGGGTGCCAGGGAAAATCTTGTGATTCACACATCAAAATTTAGCTTACATTAATCAATTGGCATCCACAGCATAGGTTTGACAGTGTGGAAGAGGTGTATTGCTCCTAGGCAGCTCTGTAGTATGTTATTGAACACACACATGCACACACAGCAACACATGTATCACTGTGTTTGAAATGTAACATACAAAAACTATAGAAGCCTGAAAATGGACTAGTTCTCTATTGTAGTAGCTATATATTTGAAGTTTTTATTTCAATAAATTCAACAAAACAAGAGAAATTTTTAGAAAATGCAATAAATATATATTTTGAAAGCTGAATATTCTTGTAAACAAAGTGTGGATCACTGCTTGGAGGTTGTTTATTGGCTACTAAAAGATGAATCATACATATCTAGCTTCCTCTGCTTGTATACACGTTTTTTAAATAACAAAAAAAAAAAAAAAAAAAAAAATGGAAGAATCTGATGATTAAATATGCATTGGTGAAACCCCTCGAACAGTTTTAACAGTCATTAGATCTTTATTTCAAACTTTAGAGATAGTTGGGAATTCATCTGTTAGGAAGTTTATATTCCCACAAAACATTCAGCTGAAGGAAAAAAAAAAAAGTCATTTGTATTTCTTTACAGGGAACTGAATAGGTTCAAAGATAGTTTGCATCACTCATTTTAATTTGTATGACTATTTACATACAGTTACTAGTCATAGTTTTTGTGAAAAATTTAGCTACTTGACTGTATGAAATGTGGCAGATTTCAAATCCTTAGTTGCACAGAATATTGAACTGGTCACTTTTAGATCTTCAGATGGACAGATCAGATGTTCATGCAAATCATGCATATTACATAGACAGATATTGAAGACATGATATTGACTAGAAATCTTGAGTGCTATATTATTAGATGACATTATGGTAAAAGTTACATGCACAACATTTAATGGTGATACATGATATTGACTACAAATCTTGAGTGCTATATTATTAGATGACATTATGGTAAAAGTTACATGCACAACATTTAATGGTGATACATATTAATGCTGCACAAAATCAGGGCAAGTAGTGAAGTAAAAGTGTAATGTCAAAACGCAGCTATGTGTTCTCTGTTCCCTTGACCAGAGCACATGCAATGCAGCCCTTTAAGACTGCATTATCAAGATTCATTTCATGTGTTTTCACATCATTCTCATTGTAGCATCTCATGAACATCATCAATTCCATTGTAACAATATCATTTCACTTGTAAGTACTGCCGTCATGGGCTGACATGCTACCCCAGTCCATATGGTGAGCCACTCTGGCCACCTGTTGACATCACACTGTGTATCCTGTTTAATGATGACCACAGCCACAACTAAATTGCTCTAACTTCTAGTTGATATTGGCTCATAGTTGCTTTTCTCTAGCACCTATTTATATGTCCCACAATGATTTGTAACATTTGTTAATGATATTTGCAAATAGTGTAAATCATTGAAAGTACTTATTTATAACTGGAATGTATGAATGTGACTTTAATATAACAAATACCTCTCACTAACAAATTCTCTCTCTCTCTCTCTCTCTCTCTCTCTCTCTCTCTCTCTCTCTCTCTCTCTCTCTCTCTCTCTCTCTCTCTCTCTCTCTCTCTCTCTCTCTCTCTCTCTCTCTCTTGTAAAGTAACTAGAAACCTATATCAATTGAAAGTTGTAGTGCAGTGTTCTGTTGTGTAGGAAATGGCATGATTGGTGGGAGCACAGTGTGATGTTACTGGGCTTGTTTGGCCCAGGCTGGCCTCATGGACCTTGATAAATTGTGACAATAACCTAGGATGCTTAAATCTTCTCCTAGTCTGGGCAAACAGTTTAAACAGTAAATGGTAATACAGCTTGGAGAAGGCAAGGTCAGCAGTGTAGATGAGAGACTGGATTTGTTAGTGTCTGCTGACATAATAACACTCGAGTGAAATGTCAGCTCACATTCACTGGTATAGATTTGGGCACACCAATTTTTGTGATGTTTTTGATGTTATGGGTATGTTGTGTAATTAAGAATATCTTTACTTTTTTTTTCAAGGAACTAAATGTATTTATTTTTACTCTTAGGTTGATACATCAAGGGCATTTTGTGTGCAAAGATTGGTCACTGGAGTGTAGGAGTGAGGTTTTATGGCCACTACCTCAGTACTCTGTGAGGCCATAGTATAAGACCCTCATACTAGAAGAAATTTGTAATGTTTGGATTATGCAAGTTTCTATGATTTCTTAATTGAAACTTTTGTGTAATCTAGTATTTTGTTTGGGGTACAGTCATCCTTGTAAGCATAACTGAAAGCAAGGTAGAATGTATAGTGAAATGGCTACCACCACTAGAGCAGCCAAATGCCTTATTAAAAAGATCTCAGGACTTGGAGTGTTGCTGTCTTGGATAGAATTGTCTAGAACATCTCAAAGTGAAGATCGTAGCATTAATGTACAAGTAAGCTTTTGTGTGCAAGATGACTAGCTAAGAATCACTTCTAGTCAGATATTGAAGAAAATAACTTATTGTTTGCCATTGTATATTTGTAATGGAGGTACATCTTCACCTTTTCTTCTGGCAGACATTACTGTTTGGAAAAGGAAGTGGTGTGATGCTGCCAGGATTCACTGAGCCCCAAACACTACTCTGTCCAATATCGTCAGGATCGTTACCAAAATGAAGGAATGTATATAATTCACTAATTGAACTCTAGTATTATTTTATGCTGGCCAAATGCTGGTCAGGACTGATTTTTAATTTGCAATAAAAATTGAGGTGTATTGAACGAGCCTTAGGAAGAAACAAATGTACATAATTTATATGTATTATTTTTGCATAATTGATAAACATTTATCATTAATAAATTTCATATGGTATACACATGATGGCTTTAATTGAAATACCTGGACTTATACTGTTGATATAGATCAGGGGTTCTTAACCGGGGGTATCCATACCCCTTGGGGGTATGGGAATCAAAGGCCGGGGGTCTGGGACTCGATTTCTGGGTACTGGTAGTTTCCCCCTCTGCCAGTGCGATGTAGTTTTTATGTAGGGACTAAAAACTTGCACATTTATGTTTTTTTTTTTTTTTTTTTTTTTTTTTTTGTATAATAGAACGGAACTATAAATTTCAGTAAAAAAATAATAAAATTATCAATAGTTATGTTTTTTTTCCTAGTAATCCGTATCTAAAGTACAGTAAATTCAAGCGATTGAAATACTAGTATCTGGAAGACATACTGGCAAATAATAGGATTGGTGATAATTATTTGAACAGTCAAGTGAAGGGGGTATGGGACCATATTCGACAATCCATTGGGGGTATGGAACCATCAAAAGGTTAAGAACCCCTGATATAGATAGAAGATTTAATGAACACGCTCTATATCCAATAATTATATCAGTGCACTGAAGGAACATGAATAAACGTCTAATAAGTCACATAATATTTGATACCATATATCTCGGCAATTACTGTATTTTTTCTCCATAATTCAATAGATAAGGCAATCAAATTATTTTCTACGAATCATATACTGTATAGTTCAGTATAACAATTCCATCGACCACTACCTAACCCCGCAGTGCACCAGAAAAACCTTTCACTTCAAACCATCTGTGTCACATTTCCTGCTTAACAGCGAAACTATTGAATGATGGATTCCTCGCCAGAATAGTTAAATGCGAAGCTTCTCTCCCCTTCCCACCGTCCTGGTTCACTGATTCTAATCCTTGGGTTCGAACACTTGCAGCCTCCAACTAAAGATGTATGAATACTGTTTACGTAAAAGATCTAAGAATCGAGTAATATGTGTACTGAAGAAACTAGTTAACGCTGAGTTAATCACATATTCCATTTCTTTAAGTCTGTCAACAAATTACCGAAAACTAGTCAAAATCATCTTCGGGAGCCTCTGAATATCACTCAGTCCTCTCTTTTAATGACTTCACGCATATGACAGATGTTGATATTAACATACGTACTTAATTATTTCCATTCATACGCACGTAACATAGAACAATGTAAAATGGGGACTTACATAACAAAGTTTTCGTCACTACCGCCGCACTTCCCTCCTCGGTAGTCGGCAGTGAACTGTGGCCGGCGCCGGTGAGTCTTGACCCACTTCCCTCACCATACTCTGCGCATGCGTGAAGTCAAACAGGAGTCCAGTTATCTATATACAATTAATTTACACAGCTCCTCATTATCGAACAGTCTGGTATCAATGGTCATTTTGTTGGAATACTGGCCAAATAAAACGAAATGTGTCGTCAAGGCAAGGCTGGACTTGTGAATGGCATCTTCTGTGGGTTTACATGCTTAGGTCTCGCTTGCCTTCTGTGACCTTATCATTTTAATCCCTGTGAACAACAATAACAACAACAATGATAGTCATAACAATAGCAACAGCAGCAATGATAATAATAATAATAATAATAATAATAATAATAATAATAATAATAATAATAATAATAATAATTCCGAATTTTCTTTATAATGGTAATTACTGAAATTCGTGTCAATATGAACATTTTATTTACATTAATACATGGTAACAAAATATATTCAAATGCAAAAAGAAAGAAGAAAAATAAAGAACATGATGATGCCTCACACTCAAAATATTGCAGACACGTTCCTGTGCACACGAAGCGCTAGGATTCACTCACGTGGACTCGAAGTATCCGTGACAGCACCCACGCCCCCCACCCTCCTCCCTGTCACGTGGCGGCGGTGGGCGTCTTAGCGTATTTCATAGATGTCTTTTTTTTTATTTGTTTTTATTTTCTTTGTTAGTCACTTTCATACAACTCAGCAACAATGTCGTTATGTTTTTGCTTCAGCTATTGTAGTGTCTTGTATGGGGGAGAGGAAGTATCGATGTATTTGTATGAATGATGTGGTGTAGTGTGTAGTTCTGATCATTATTGTACCTTTCGCGTCATTTCCCTTATAATATAGTCACTACCTTAACTGAGTATTACGCTGTTGTCTCCTTACGCTAACAAATTGGAGCACTACCGAAACTAGCGTGCCCCAAGGGGCCACTGAGCTCCCAGGCTGTAATGGCCGACATGAAAGTGCTATTCACCGAGCTGAAGAATTACAGGGTCGCGTTACGCACTGGTGTAGTCACGGGAGGGCGTTGCTTTACGTAAGGGATGGACCGGCCAAGGCTCGAGCTTCCTGACTCTGCCCTGCATATCCCTCTTGGAGAGACAGACAGACACGTAAACACTCATCCTGGAAACGTAGTCTGTGGTCACATTGGTCTTCACAAGCGCCAAGAATGAACGAGTATTTTGCGGGAAAGTGCATTGCTGCTTATCTATATCCGCTCTTCATGTTCATGGTGCCGCTGAGCACTGCACCGCGTGCATGCACCTAGCAAGTACGTCAAAATATGCGTGTGACGAGACGCAGCGCCAGGCTGTGGGTAGTCACTGTCAGTGGGGCAATATTTACAGAACAAGAAAATATTTATCATACATATTATATTACATGTGGGTAATCATCAACTGCTGGCACTGTGGCTGCCTGACAGCAATGAGAACAACCATTGTTTGTGAGTCATTCATCCAACTTTATGAGCTGAAAAATATAAAGGTTAATAATTTACACGATTAACAAACGCAAAGGTGAGTAGTGAGCAATGTATTCATGAACGTGTTCTTCCATACATACAGCAGGTCGTGCCTTACGCTGCACGTGAGGTGGCCGGCAGGGTCATCCCTTCACCCAAGTACTCCCTGCCATGAAGGCCCCTGCCTTACCCTGATCAATGGTGCCACTTGCTGAAAGCTTCTGCTTTAGTCACACACCCCAGTGCTACTGTTTTGTCATGAGGCGGCGAGTGGCGACCCTCATGACGGAAACATTCCCTTCTAATTCGCTGTGATGTTATATTGTTGTTATATTGACGACATTGTTTTGTAGCAAATGACACACATTTCCTTTTCCAATGAATAAAGCTATTGTTCATCTGCAAGGAGGATGTAACATAACTATTCATTACTTAAAACTGACAAATGCAGGATACATAAATAATACGGTTTTGTGTGGAAGCAGAGGCAGTGTTTCAGTCGTACGCTGTTTTTTTCTAGTACCGTTCTTTTCTTCCCTTCATCCTGCTCACTGCCGCTGACCCGCCACTTGTCCTCTGCTTCCCTCAATGCAAAGACACTTGGAGACATTCCACTGTCTCTGGATCCCAAATGATGATATGCTCTTCAAAATTTTACTGTAACACAGTTTCGAAATTTTAGTAATGCTTATTAAATTAGTTCCCGTTCTAGAAACACACACTCTCTCTCTCTCTCTCTCTCTCTCTCTCTCTCTTGGACATTACACATCTTTAGCAAACGAGTGGCGCGACCGTGGCTTGTTTTTGCTCATTTTACTGCTTTATTTTCTTGCCGGTTCGCACTCACTCAGCACCGGGTTGGGGGATTGAGACCAAACCACAGACACCTGCGCGTCTTTCCGCTATTCCGTCCTGTACTTCTTGACCCTGTTAGGCTTTTTACTGGCAATGAAGGCAATGATGGTGACGATCTGGCCGCACAGGTAGGCCGCCAGAAGGAACACAGCTGGGTAGAAGGCGCCTGGGAGGTTAGGTTCCTCCAGCCCCATGTATCGGAGTACCTGCGTGCCTTTCACCACCCCGCACGGCGCCTGAGGAAAGGAAGGGATGGGAATGATAAATAACGAGATAATAACATCTGGAAAAGTCATAGAGATCTTTTCAGTTTAATCTATGCAGGAATTTTTACAGTATTTTTTGAAACAGTTAGCGACACCTTCCATCGCACCATGGTTGCTTCACTGCTGCATATTAGTAGTGATCATCATTAGCTGACATATCTCGGCGCTTCATTTGTTACTGACAGTTATCTTCTTCTTAAAAAAAATAATCCTAAATTTCACCAGCCTGCCTCACCTTTCTCTGAATGGCAGAGAGCGAGTCCTGCAACACTGGGTTTCTATCACAAAGGAATTCCTCTGTGTTCTCAAATTCTTGCCGCTCCACCTCGTGCAGCAGCCAGCGCACAGGCGACCACCACAGTGTCGGCCACGCCCACAGGGAGATATCCTGCAAAAGGAATATTAGTAAAAAAGCGTGCACATGTTCTCTTACTCCTGTGAGCACTGCACAGTCCACTGCATGCGAAGCGCAGTCTAGTCTTCATTTAGAAACTCTTTCATGTTCCTCTATTGCTTCTCATTAAAGTATTGGTGTCCCCCTGCAATCCCTAATTCGTCATTATGATATCTTACTACCCTTCAAAATCTTGTAGCACTCCACGCCTCCTGCCGGCGGTCAGCGCCTCTCACTCATTCACCACTAACCTCTTTGATTCCGACTTAGAGGACATCCACACCACGACATTATCCATGTCAGTGTGTTCACAGCTACACATCACACATCAGCTGCTTGAGAGCAGTGAATATAGAAAGAGTCTAACCATGGAATGGAGAGTGAAGCCTGAGCCCAGCGTGGCCACTGTCAGGATGAAGCCGGTCGTCATTGCGGCGGCGTGTCTGGAGTCAAAGACACAGGCAGCGGCGATGGCGAGGGCACGGACGGCGTACAGGTAGAGGAGCATGTAACCCAGGTAGACGTAGAACTCCTCAGCGGTGGGGAAGCCCGCCATGGAGTATGCCGGTAGAATGTAGGCGAGGAAGATTCCGCCCGCCGCCAGGAAGCTGTAGCAGATCTGTGGTTGAAGGTAACATTGATAGCACGGGTCACTATTGTTTCTCCTCAATCTCTTTGCCCACCAAAATGTAAACAATTTATGATGTAAAATCCTGCAACACTCCAAAATACTTTAAACCTCATAACAAAATCTATCTCTATATATACTCGTTTACCAGGCCGGCAATTTTACACGGGTTGGCTCGGACAAGGCACCGTGCATTCGCATTCACACACACACAATCACACTCGTTGAAAAGGGATGTTCTCGTGGCCTGCCAAACTACAGCCGAGGAATCCAGGCACGCCACAGCTGACCACTCACATCCACAAGGCCAGACAGCATACGTGCAAAACATCCCACACAGTACCTTGGTCAGAATGTAGATGCCTTTGGAGTAGAGGCCGTCAGCCACGTCTCTCGCCACCGCCGGTTTGTCTCGCCACACCTCCGATATGGCCATGAGCAGCACAGGCCAGAGGGCGAGTGTGGCCATCACGTAGTGGAAGTTCGCCCTGTTGTTCACATTGTCCTGGTGTTGGTGCAGCGAGGAGCGGACGTCCCAGTACACGGCGCCGACCACCACAGACATGATGCCCGCCACCAGAGTCATGGCAAGCCAATTCATCATGTTGTACGGGAACTGGTAAATCATGGCGCGTCTGGAATGGTTGAAATATGAATTGATAACTTATCTAACACACGTTGTCACCTGCTGCTACATCCCATACCTTCCTTGCATTACATCACTATCCTTCACACTCGCGCGTCCACCACTTCTCGCGCACCACACCCACCCTGTCGCCTTGCATCACCCTCCTGGCAACTCACATCCACAGGCCGAGGAGCTGGAGGCAGAGATTCTCTTTCCGGACCTTAGGCGGGAGAGGGAGCGGCGGACCAGGATCACTGAGAGCCTCCTGACGTCGCCTAAATGTCTCAGCGAGCATCTCCACGCGTTGTGATGACTCCAGCCTCGCCTCAGCGCTCAGGTCGTCCAGAGTAACGAGGTCAACTGCAAGGGTGACGAAATGATTAGACAAGGTACTGTACATGACTACTTTCTATCTTCGCATACTTGTACATAAAGGCCCATATTCTGAGACTCTTCGCTCTCTCACCACGCCAAAGAGATGATTAACCGGATTCTCAAGAGTGTTTCTCCCGCTAATTAATGTAGAAGTCTCTTTATTCTGTCATTGAAACCTGCTTAAAAACCCGCGTCACTTCAACGAGGGCCTTTTGGATCTAGTGGAGGTGCAGCACGGAAGTATTTCAGAATATGGTCCAAATAAGCGGAAATAAAGAGCCTTTGATGCTATATATGGTATCTGCAGCGCCTAAACACACAAAAAAGAACAATTTGGGATAGCAAGTTCATTAATAAGAAACTGATATACATAAAAAGCTCCTTGATAAAGATGAACCACTTGGGCGACTGACTGACAGAAAATTTTAACACCTCATCAAGACCACCATGGTACGGCGCTTGGAAGAGAGAGGAGGCTGAATGTATAATGAGGAAACAAGTACTGACGGTAGTAGTCTGAGGGGTTCTTGTAGGCCGGGCACGGGTACTCGATGAATGCGAAGTAGGGCAACATCTCCCGCCGCCTACCGAAGTACATGAGGCGCCCAGTAGAAATGAGCGCCACGCGGGAAATCATCGTGAAGATTTCGTATGTCGGCGGCTGGATAGTAAGGATCTGCGGATGGAAGGAGGACGTCAGAGAGAGACAGAGAAAAGTGAGACCTGTGGGGAATTTTGAAAGGCAAGGAAGTAAGAAGTTTGGGAATATTGACGAATGATCATGAATATTTCGTATGTCGGCGGATGGACAGTCAGGCTCTGCGAGTGGAAGGAGGAGGTTAAAGAGAGAGAGATAGAAGAGAGTGAAACCTGTGGGGAACTTTAGAAAGGTAACAAGTTTGGGAATACTGACGAATGATAAAGGTATGGAGGATGAACACAGTCTCTCTCTCTCTCTCTCTCTCTCTCTCTCTCTCTCTCTCTCTCTCTCTCTCACCACTATCCTGCCGCGACACGCCCACTGCCGCAGGTACTCGACGAGGAAGAATGTGTCGAAGATGTCCATGCCACGGGTGGGTTGATCGAGGAGCACCACGTCAGTCTCTAGCAACAGGTGACACGCCACGTTGAGTCGCCGCCGCTCGCTCAGTGTCAGGTCCTTGACTCTCGTGTGGCACACCTGCTCCAGCCCGAGGTCGTTGATGAGGCCGTTGATCTGAGGGGCGAGAGCAAAGATGCTGGTGAGGAAAGGCTGTGCTGGTTATTGTTGATTATTTGAGAACTGGGGAAGAATTAGTTGATGAGTATTGACAAGAATGGAGAAGGAAGACGAGGAGGAGGAGAAGGAAAAGGAAAAGAAAAGGAGAAAAAGTGAGGAAGAGGAGAAACAAAAAGGAGGGAATAGAAAAGAAGGAAGATAAATAAAACTGTAATTGAGGAGGAAAAATGAGAGAGAAAGAAGGTAGAGAAGTAGAAGAAAGAGGAAGAGGAGAAGGAAGAGAGAATGGAAGGAGGCGGGACTGAAGTGACATCAAGACAGGTGAATGTGATTAGTGGTCAGGCGATTCGGAAGGAAGGAAGGAAGGAGGGAGTGTAAATGAACTGTAAACAACGACATCTGGTGAGGTACTCCGGCCACCATTACACATTACGCGTCAAGGCTCCCCTGCTGTAGTGTTCCCTCAGCCAACATCCTAACCCACTCCTTCCCTGCTCCTCCTTCCCTTCCCCTCACACACTCAAACATTCAAATGATATAAAGACTGGGTAAAGAAATGATATCTATAGACTTCCCTCTTTTCTTCCTTTTTCTCTCATAGATAATTCAAAAGGTGTAATTATCCTCGCAGTAACACGAAAAATATCCTGTTATTTATAGTGATTGCTTCTCTTCATCCTTTCCTCATAAAATTATATAAAAGATGCATAAAAAAAGTGGTATCTAATAACATGACCAAAGAGTGTACTATTATTTAAGTGTGAATGAAGGAGGGAAAGGAGGGAAGCCATAATAGATAACAAGCAACTCTTCCGGAACGATCCCCCTCGACAGTTCCTGCACGAGCACAGACGCGCCACTTTCGCCTGCCGGGAGTCGTATGCGTGGGTTGCGTAATGAGGCGGGATAATGGTGGGAATCTGGAGGCAACAGGTGACAGGTGCTCCGCTGAGGTCAGGAGGTGTGAGGATGGAAAATTTACCTGCATAAGACTAATTAGAGGCATGTTCTATTGGGGAAACTTTACCCTGGTATGAGAAATGCATGAAAAAGGAAAAGAAAAGCAGGAAACTGGTGAGGTGTTTTGAAAAGTGTTAATCCTGCAGCATCACACGCCGTTGCAGTTTAGTAGTATAAGTTTTCCAGATACACATACACACTTAATCTTTATCACCTAGTTTGTACTAATTGTTTCACCAGCCTGTATTTTCTTCGTTCTTCATTGCCTCTCTTGCTTCACTCACTCACTCACTCACTCACTCACTCACTCAATTTTCTCATACTCACCCTAGCCTTCACTTCCCTCACGCGCGTCACGTCGCCGGAAGAGCGGAAGAAGGAGTGAAGAAGGAGCGTCTGTCGAACACTCATGTCGGGGCAGAAGTTGACGTCTTGCTGCACGTAGGCTGAGCGCGCCGCCACCTGGGGATGAGAGGGCGGGGTGAGATGAGGGCAGGTGAAGCAAAGACCGAGTAGAATGAAGCACACTGCAGGTTACGTGAAATAACCGTAACCACAACAAGAACTGACTGTAACACTGGCGCACCCACCTTGGCGGGGCTGGTGTGGTTCCCGTTGAAGATAAAGTCTCCCCTAAGTCTTCCTCCCCATCTGGCGTGTCTGTTCGCCAGTGCATCCAGCAGACATGAACCCTCAGACTCTGCAGACAAGAAAAAAAAGAAAAAAAGGAACGTTAGGGACAAAAAACAAATGCGTTACGAATCGAATAAACCTTCCAGAATCACTGAGATGGAAATTATCATTACGCGAAGTCAAAAAAGTAAGTTATAATTAGAGGGAGTGAAGAGAGGATTAAAGAACACAGAAGAGGAGAAAGAAATGTAATTGGTGGAGACTCAAGCGTAACTATAGCGCCTTTCATCGAACTTTTCCTCTCCACTGCTATGAAAAAAAAAAGACGAGGAAAAAAAGACGTAAGATAAAAGTAGAATAACAATCCACGGAAAAAAAAAAAAGATTAAAAAGAACAAAGGAAGGACAAAATGAAGGAATAAACCATCACAACCGCCGCCACCACCACCACCACAATCACCACCCTTGCTGGCTGCCATCACATGCTTGGCTAACTCTCACCGTTCTCTCTCCGTAAGCTGCTTTTACCTCGTCCTCATAGCATCATAAACCCCCCTTCCCCACACACACATACAAGCTTTCCACGTTTTCCACCATCAAAACTCTTCTCCTTTCCTCTTCTGTATCCTATCCCAATCTTCCTCCTACCACCCCCTGTCATATAAATCTTACAAGCCTTCTCATCCACGGTCTCCCTGTTAACTCTCGCCTTTGTGTCCCCCATAATAACACTGCAAGCCGCTTCGTGACGCTGCAACTTTAATTTACTTCCCTTTGGTCAAGTTTACCTCAGTCCTTCCAATTCGCCAACCGATTATAAGCTGTGTTGTGTGTGTGAGAGAGAGAGAGAGAGAGAGAGAGAGAGAGAGAGAGAGAGAGAGAGAGAGAGAGAGAGAGAGAGAGAGAGAGAGTTAATGGTCCATGCGTTGATGAACTACAACTCTCTCTCTTCTCTCTTCTCTCTCTCTCTCTCTCTCTCTCTCCCGTAACATTATCCCACGCTAAGGCACAAAAACAACAGCAGTAACAACAACAACAACAAGAAAAAAGAAAAAAAAACTGAAACAACAGCAAAACATAAGAAAAGAAAATGTTAAACGAAAAATAATAATTGACCATAAAGTACAAAAAAAAAAAAAACGTTTCTTGACCCTGACCATGATATTCTCTCTCTCTCTCTCTCTCTCTCTCTCTCTCTCTCTCTGGATGCTGGTAAGATAACTGAGATTACACTACGGTGACGAAAGTAAACATAGACGAGGGATGAAAGAAGATGAAAGAAAATCAAACAAAACGCATGTGTGTGTGTGTGTGTGTGTGTGTGTAGGAGGATGACTTAAGCAAGTGTGGGAGAACCTGTACAAACTTGTGTGTGTGTGTGTGTGTGTGTGTGTGCCCTCAGTTTCCTTGTTTGACAGAGAGGGAGGGAAGGAAGGAGGGAGCAAAGGAAGGAGGGATGGATTGAGGGAGGGAGGGAGAAGGTCAGGGAGAAGAGAAGCTTTGGGTGTGACTGCGCAACCATTGGGTCTATTTTTTCTTTGTTTTTTAATCATCTCCTATTACTTATCTCCTTTTTTTCTTCTTTATTTCCTCTCATCCTTTCATATCTCACATTCATCACCATTTTCTGCGTTTTTTTCTTTTCTCATTCTCTTCATATCTCCCTGTCTTTCATTTTCTTGATATTTTCTGCCTTTTCCCTGTCGTTTTCTTTTTCCCCTTTCCTTTTCCTATCTTGCATTTTCTTACACCAATAAATTATTTAACATCTTCCTTTTTTCTTCTTATCTGTCTCCATTTTTCTATTTTCTCCTTAACTTTACGTTTCATATAAATCATCACCTTTTTTTTTGCCTCTTTTTTGCGCATTCTTCTCTTCCTCCTCCATTACGTTATTTCATCCCTGCCTTTTGGTTTCTTATAATCATCATGTTTTACTTCTTCTATTTCCGTTACTGTCACCATTCCTCTTCATTATGTTCTGTTTTTTTTTTTTCTCTCTCCCTGCTTCTCATTTCCATTATAATCACGAACATTTGTCTTCTTTCTCCCTCCCTTCCTCTTTTTATTTTTTTCACCACCGGCTATTTTTTCACTCCTTTTATCACACAATCAACTTACGTGAGGGTGTCCAGCCAGGTCCCCGCAACACACACACACGCACACACACACACACACCATTATAGCAATTATTTTTCCCTTCCTTCCTCATTCCACGAGTTTCCTTCCACCTCCTCTCTCGTCCCTGTCTTCCTTTCTCTTCAGCACGTTGCTTGCCCTGTCTTCCTCCGCCTCGCATCCCTTGTGGTTTTTTTTTTCCCCGGCCATTACCAGTGAAAACAAATAC
The DNA here is from genome assembly GCF_035594125.1 of Scylla paramamosain. Taxonomy (NCBI): domain Eukaryota; kingdom Metazoa; phylum Arthropoda; class Malacostraca; order Decapoda; family Portunidae; genus Scylla; species Scylla paramamosain. The sequence goes on along the minus strand of NC_087170.1, from coordinate 21,270,668 downwards.
GTAAATGTGATGACGAAGGGGGAGATGAATGGATAATTAGTGCCTGGAACTCAGAGATTCATTTATGCAGTGACCATTGTTCCTCACACGCCTAAGACTGCCCGATCCTCTCTCTGTCCATCTATCTGTCTATCTATCTATCTATCTGTCTGTCTATCTACATCAAGATGAGGGTAACTGAGAGAGGCGGGTGACGGGAGAAGGAAAAGGAAGGAATGGGGAGTGGGTGGTTGTGGTGGGTAGGCATGACCGCGGGTTAGGGAGTCACTGACCTTCCCCTAGGCCACGGAGACGCCGAAAAAGCAGATTACTTCATGTATGAACAAGAAGGCAAGAACTGTGGGTGGGAGTGAACGAGTGGTAGAGGGTGTCAGTGGATGTGTGAGTGAAGGAGTGAAGGAGTGATTGAGAGTATCTGTACGTGAATGAGAGACAAGGTGAGAAAAGGGAAATTAACAATAACACTAATATAAAAACAACGTGTTTGTACCCTTATAGAAATAAAGTCTGTCTCGTAACATTCTGCAGGTACGGAGATGCTTTAATATACCGTCCGGCGGTGCTGAGTCAGGAGTGTTTCAAGGCTTGACCGCCAGAGGGCAAGCGAAGACATGATGCAGATGTCAAGCTTCCCGCTAAAATTCCACAGTCACTTTTTTCCTTTAGCTACCCGCGAATTCCTGCTGAGGGCGAGAGGAAATAAAAAAGGGAGAAGTAGCGGAGAGTAACTGAAGGAAATGTGGAGAGAAAGATTGAGAGAAAAAGAAGGGGGAGTGGATAAAAAGAGGAAACAAGCGAGGATGTGGGAGAGAGAGAGAGAGTAAACGAAAGAGAGTTTAGCGTCAGTCCATGTTGAATGTTTTTACGAGACCGCCAAACAAATATTGAAACATGTATGAGAGAGAGAGAGAGAGAGAGAGAGAGAGAGAGAGAGAGAGAGAGAGAGAGAGAGAGAGAGAGAGAGAGACCTTTACCATTTTCGTTCGTGACTAATAAAATCCCCTCCATTTACAATCCCGTCTAACACCTTCACCTGAGACGTTCCCCTCTGGCCTGGCCGCCCCTGTTTCTCACCTTACGCTCTTTCGCACCTTCTCTCCACTTCTCGTGGTCTATGTACTTTGCCTTCGAGTCTTCCTTCTCACGGTCCTTGCCTCTCTTGGGATCATATTCTGAAACACTTCCTCACCGCACCTCCACTACTCTCAAAAGACTCTGTTTGAAATTATATGGCTTTTTTAGTGTGTTTTTTTACGGTTCTAGTGACAGATTAACAAGATTTCCACATTATTAACAGGAGAAATACTCTTGAGAACCCGACTAATCTTCTCTGTGGTCTTTGGAAATAGTCGTGGTGAATATGGGCCTTTTTGGTGTCCACATCAGTTGCTCACAAGCGTCACTGTTTCTCACCGCTCGCGTCTCCAGGTTTAAATTCTGCCCCATTCTCTCACGGATACACGTCATTCCACCGATGCGGGAGTCACCGTGTGTGTGTCGTAGCGCAGGCCTCAACTGTACGAGTACGTGTTTACTGAGGCCTAATTCCCCGCGCGTCAGTCCGGAACGTGAGACAAACACAAGGTCCAGATGCCTTCCTGCTTCGTGCCGCTGCCTACTTTTCTACCCAACGAAACCTTCTCTTGGCCCTCCCTTTCCTGAGCCTTGTGAAGCTGTCTGCCACCGAGGCCACTACTGTTAAGGGTTTCTGTATCTAACTTGATTTTTTTCTCTTTTTAAATCAAAACCATGCTGTTTATATTTTTGTTAAAGTTAAGTGTATGACGTACTGCTTTGAAGCTTATTAAGTAAACAAGGTAAGTTACATTAATTTAACACGTAGTCGAGATAGAGAAACTGCTTCTTAAAGTAGTCGAGATAAGACGCAGAACTCATTGAGAATATCGTCCCTGGCTCAAGTCACATCTGAGAGCGGCGCAAGAAGTGTAGGAATATGAATGCCTACGTACACACACCAGATGGCCACGTGCATGTTCAGTCACTGCATGCTCACTACAGAGAAGAATGACTACAAGAACTACAAGAAGGCGCCGGACACTCCCCTCCAGCTTTTTATAATTGCCAGGAAATCAGTGGATAACTATTTTCTCGCAGTTTGAAATCTCTCACGGGAAGGTGTTCTCTGCCTGGGGGTTTGGGGGCAGGAAGGAAGGGAGAGTGAACGAGGAGCGATGCTGTGCAGGGACGAGGTGGGGAGGAAGTCCATGTGAGTGTGTGGCCATTTCTGGAAAACAAGACACACGGACACACACACGTATCCACTGCAATTACTACTACTACTGCTACTACAACAACAACTACTACTACTACCACTACCAACAACAACAATAACCAACCCACACACAAACACAGTAACAAACAAGACATACACAACAACGTCACTGACAAAACAAACATGGGAGGAAGGAAGACAAGGCAAGGGAGGGAAGACTGGGAGGGATATGGTCGGCACACAGACATGACGGAAGGAAGGAAGGAAGGAGGAGCCACAAGGCGCGACGCTCCTCGACTCCTAACTGTTCCCGAGCCTCCTCAGCCCTGATGGTGGGGACTAAGGGAAAAATTGGCCCCCACAATTACCCCTCGAGGACCAACAACAGACAGCCGCCACAACAGCGTTACATAAAGCCCGCGCCTCACTGCCAATTTAAGGAGCGCCTGGGATAACGGGAAGGAGGTACTATCCGTTGCGTTTTACCTGTTTGTTTCTATCTGTTTGTATCTATGTTTGTTCATTTGTTTGTATTTGTTTGAGAGTGTTTATCTATTTGATTCTATCTGATTCTGTTTATCTGTTTGCATTTACTTGTTTTTATTTACCTGCCTGTATTTATGTACTAGTATTTGTCTCGTTGTATTGATCTACTTATATTCAACTACTTGTATTGCTATTTTCCTATTCATACTCGTATCTACCTCCTTGCATTTTTATCTATTTGTATTATGTATTTACCTGTTTATACTGATGCTTGAAAATGGGCTTCGTCTCCGTACCCAAGAAATAAAGCATAATATCCTGGAGACGGAAATTCTACTACGTGTGTGTTGAATTTACAGCCAAAATTCCTTCCCGCAACCCGCAGTGCAGATCCCCGAGGAGCAAGGAAATGCCTGCTCTCTCTCCCCCCCAACCCTCTCTCTCTCTGTCTAATAAAACAATGAGTGAGGTGTGGTGATAATGGTGAAGCAAAATAGATTCACTCACAGGTAAGAATATTCCTCATCCCTCCGCCCGCCGTCTCATGCTGTGGTGTTCCTGCTGCAGTCTTCTAACAGTAAAGGAAAACGGAAGCAGACGAGCAACTTCAAATTAAAAAAAAAAAAAAAAAAACTACTAGATAATAACAATACTAAAATAATCTTACTAAACACACATGTCCCTTCCCACAAAGAAATTAGGCTTCATATTATAAAGCAGGCCATTTTCTAAAGAACATTCTCGCGCACAAAACTGTAGTATTTATTCAGAAACTCGTAAAGGTTATTGCTCTTCGCAGACTGATAGGAAGGGGAAAAAAATTACCTGATCATCTAATTATGTTTTCCCCTCATTTCCGTCTCTCAAGTTTTTTTCCTTCTTTTTCCATGGAGAGAGGAGACACGTAAGGCTTGGAAAAAGAAAACACGGAGAGGAAAAACCCAGCAATGAGGGGCGTAATATGAACAAGGTAAATAAACACAACACAAGTTCGTACGCAAAACACAGGTATTTAGGCTCCTCAAGGCACGGCGCTGAGCTTCCCCCCGAGCCATTACGTCCCCGCAGTGCATTCAGAGCGCCGGCGGGAAGGTGTAACAACCAGGTTTTTCTCACCGACACTCCTCTTGTGTGTACCCGCAAACTTCAGACTTCCTGGGAACTTTTAAATATTTTCCTCCTGTTCATCCTCAGTGGGTGCAGATTACCGAGTCATTAGGAAGCTTTAAGAGAGGATTAGATAGACTTATAGGTGAAGATGATAGGTGGAAATAGGTATGATAGCTGTGTTTCATTCAGGGACTGCCACGTGTAAAGATGTTGGGTTCTTGCAGTTTCCCTTGTAGTCTTATGTTCTTAATGCTGACGCTCGTCCCTTCCTCTCCCCATCATATTTTCTCGTGCTTGCTTTCAACTATCTCATTTTAAGACGAACACTGATTTCCATATTTCTTCTTTCCATTCACATTCCTCACATTCCTTATTACTCTTCCTCATCGATAAATGAAGGAAAATATGTACTCTCATCCTTGTCAGAGAGAGAGAGAGAGAGAGAGAGAGAGAGAGGGAGAGAGAGCGAGAGAGAGAATCTACACATTTACCCACCCACCCACCCACCAACCCACCCATCACACACACACACACACACACACACACACACACACACGTAGTACAACGGGAATCATGAGAGACAAATGTAATTACGACCTTTGCTTTAACGGCGGTTCTTACACGCCAGCAAAGTGTGTGTGTGTGTGTGTGTGTGTGTTTGTGGATGAGGAGCAAGAGGCGTCGTGGTTGGCAGCTCACAATCACCTCGTCAGCAGAGCGAGTTAACGAGTCCAATTACAGCGCAAGAAGCCGGCCAGTTATGACCCACTCCCGCGTATGCTCACGTAGTCGACGCCCCTTCCCGCCCACCATACAATCCGGCCCACCTGAACCCCCATATGTAGAAAAAGAACCTCAGACCCTCACGTCTCCTCATTAAACGATGGCTGACGAAAAACAGTGAATACACACACACACACACACACACACACACACCTGACCCTTAAGAAAAATGGACTCGTTTGGACGTCAAAAGAGAGTTTAATAGCACCTAAAAGTGTGTGTGTGTGTGTGTGTGTGTGTGTGTGTGCTCAAGGGATGTCAGGCATTGCGTATCTTCACTGCTTCGTTTACAAAGAGCTGAATTTGCATACGTCAGTCTCGAAGCGAACCAGTAAACAAACCAAAAGAATCCAAGATACTTTTTTTTTTTTTATGAATTAATCCTTTTTGGTTTCCTGAATCTGTTAATTCATGAAAGCTGATCGTGAAAATTACCTATACATATTAACACCTTAAGACAATACTTACAAACACCTTCACCTTAATTAAGACAAGTGGTGAAATGAGCAAGACTTTACACAAAAAACAAATACAAAACAACACAATTTACACTGATGCCGTTGCTTGCGGTTGTTAAAAAGAAGAGACAAAATCACCTCTCCGTTCCTTCGTGACTAACACAATAAGCTGCGGCGTGGGAGGCTACTGCATGGGAGGAGAGAGGGAGAGGAAAGGAGGGGAAAGAGGGGGGGGGAAGAGAAGAGAAGAACCACAGGTAGCACGAACTGTACACTAACAACCAATCACCCCCCTGACCTACACAGACACACCTTCCCCCCCCACCACCCCCTGCAGAGAGAGAGAGAGAGAGAGAGAGAGAGAGAGAGAGAGAGAGAGAGAGAGAGAGAGAGAGAGAGATGGGGTGGGTAGTGGTGGTCATCAGAGTAGCCGCAGGAATGATAGCGTGACAGCCTCGAGTGCCATTTAAGTAGGTCAGGAAGGGAAAACTCCTCTCTCTCTCTCTCTCTCTCTCTTATACCCATCCATAAATGTGACAGTTTCTTTTTCCGTCTGTTCTTACTTTCCCTCCTCCTCCTCCTCTTCCTCCTCCTCCTCCTCTTCCTCTTCCTCCTCCTCTTCCTCCCCTACCCACTTTGCCACCTGTCGTTCTAGGTAAATGTAATCATTAAGTCAATCTTGAGCGTCTGGCGGCTGTGAGCGTGACGCCATGGACACCCACTGCCATCACCATCACCACCATTAACAACACCATTCCCACCGCCGTCACTGTAACTATCACAAGAAGCACATTCCGCCATATTTAAGAGGATGGACCGTAAGATTGCAAGAGAAATGACATCTTTTACTCTACTCTTGACTGTGGAATTATGGTTATTTTTGTCTGTTGGTACTTTTTTTTATCTCATTTATTCTTTTCTTTATTTCTAGCTGTGAGGGAGCGCGAGGAAGCTTTGTTATAGTCGCTTGCACGTGTGTTATTCTTCAGGGTTGTTTTATTATCATTTATTTATTATTATTATTTTTTTTTCGTCCGCCATTCCGTCCCTCCGGTTTGAGTTCGTGAGTTTCCAGTTCTTCGCCAGTAAAGTATAGGCTGGATAAAGAATGTAAAAGACTCAAAACTACAATGCAACAACAATAACAACAACAACAACAACAACAACAACGACAGTTCGCTTAATTTCTCGCTTTTGCACTTCCCTCCAAAGAAAAAGGAAAGAAAAACCAGGATACGTTCCATATCGGGCTGGTCAATCTAGTTCAGTTGGTGTCATGATACTTACTCCTCTTTTGAATCTGATCGGATGGCAGGAATAGGAAAGCGAAAATCGGGAAGAATGTTTCAAAGTTCGCGGTCTAGTTTCAAGCACAGTGTTTGAACTTGCTGGACGAGACTCAGATTATAGAGGACAAAATAACTATCGAAGAAAAGAAAAAAAATCTGCAGAAAAAAAGGCACGTTTTGGTAAAGATTAGGTTAGTTTTAGATAACATTTCTTTCATATCTATTATCTTTTCCAGTTTAGTTTCTTCCTGTGCCTGCATTTCCTGCACGGAGCGCGGCGGGGCGGACACATGCACACGAGTGACCACAGCACGCATGGCCCTCACCGCCGCCACCGCAGTGATGTTAACGTCTGGGGCCAACAAGCGCATATTTCAAGTGTGGCGTGGTTAGTGGATTGAGGCGAGGAACAAGGCTAATTGCACCGCCTTTCCCTGCCTTACTTCTTTCCTTCATCTCTTCCTACTTTCCTTCCTTTCCTTCTTCTCCTCTTAACCTCTTTTCATATTCCATTCACTTCTTTTTTTCTTATTCCGTATCTTTTCAGTTTCCTCCTCCTCCTTTTTTACTTTTCTTCTTTTTTCTTTCCCCCTTTTCTTTTCTTCTAGTCTTTCCTCTCTTTTTCCTTTTCTTCTTTTTTCTCCTTTGTTTCCCTTTCTAGTTTCTTTTCCTCTTCCATTTTTCTCTCTCATTTAAAAAAAAAAAAATTTTCTTTTCCTCCTTGTTTTCCTTTACTTCCCACACCATAGTGTTGAAGATACGTCCACATTTCACTTGCCTCTGATCCACTTAATCCGTCAGTGGTCCACGTTGATTCGTAATTAAAGGAACAGTTAATTGGTCATGACTTGGCGGTGAGCTGAAACCACAACCACTAACTGAGATGAAATACGGCCGGGCGTGAGAGGGGTTTGTACTGTACGTGCTACTCGGCAACACTTCGGACCATAACAATTATTATCTGGCTACTTAATCCATTTAGAATCTTGTACAGAAAACGGTAACATCCACCAATGGTTTTGTTGTCAGGGGCCTCTGTCCGCCACCTAGCAGCGCTTTGAATCAGTCTTCCCCTTACAGTTTATTAGGAACAATCATGGCTAAGCATAGACCACAGACTGGACTGCGAGAGATGTGAGTAGAGACGCCCAAGCGGGATCAGACCTGTCAACAAAACACACCTGATGTAGCACTCAGCGGCTCAGCCTCAGGGAAATAACTGCTCTGTTGTCCCGCGCAAATCAGAGTTAGTGACATCGAGGGGACAGACCCTGATTGCGAGCGATGGTGACTTATCGGATCTGGTGCAGTTGAACACGTTATTTGTTAAAGCAAAACGTAAAGAAACGGAGCCTCAGCGTCACAAGTAACGGAAGATAAGGCCGGCGCAGCAAGCCCGAGGCACTGGGAAAGCGGCTACGCCACGCGCATTCGATTAATTTGTACGTTTTGTTTGTTTGTGGGTTTGAAAATAAGATGGATGATGGAACAGACAGAGTGAATAACAGTGACTCCATTTTCACAGATGATTCTTGAGTTGTACTTAGATTTTATCCATAATACAGAGGACATGTCTATTTATCTATTAATTTTCCTACCGGCACCCCGTTCATGTTGACACCCGGGGAGGACACAGCCTCCTTTAATACGCCACTGGACTTTTCTGTATTCACGTACATTTCAACATGGTTTTGGCTTTTCTTGGGCAAGTTTTGAAGCTAATACTTGCAGAAAATAGCTGCCATGGCATGAAGAATAAAGTAAAAGATGGGAACCCGGAAGGCATTAAGGATACAATGATAACGGTGACGCTCACACACACACACACGCGCACACACACACACACACACACACACATACGGTCACGAGGTCGGTGTGTGAAGGCGGAGTCACTCCTACCCCTCCCCTTCTGCTCTGCCTTCTCTCCCATCACGTAACCGCAGTCGCACACACACACACACACACACACACACACACACACACACGCGTAGACATACAAGAACACGTACAACACATCACAAGACCGATAAGTAATCTCTCTCTCTCTCTCTCTCTCTCTCTCTCCCTCTCTCTCTCTCTCATAAAGATAAATAAAGTGAGCCGGCCAAACGAATGAGAGCTGGTTCGAGAAGTCTGAATCACGTCTCATTCTGACCTGAGCGTGTGAAGCCGTCCCTCCTTTCGTCCGTCACCTGCCTCGCTTCTTCCCTACTCCTCCCAGCTTTCCTTGTTCGGGTGGTAATCAGATACATGACAAAATTCAGAGGGATTCTAGCCGCGCGCGCGCACACACACACACACACACACACACACACACACACACACACACACACACACACACACACTATTAAATTTTTATTGTCTCTTTTGGACAAATATGTTACTTTCAGCACAAAATACTGCTTTTTAATGTAGCTATTTATAAGTGTCTAGCAGTCAGATAATTAAGCCTGCCTGTCTGTCTATCTGTCTCCATGTATCTCAGTCTGTAACTCTCTCTCTATGTTTTTTAGTATGTATTTCTCTGTCTTTGTGTCTTCCAGTTTGAATCTGTGTCATATTGCATTTCTTTCAATCTATATATGTCTGTCTGTACTCGTATGTGTACGACAGTCTGTCTCTGTCTCTCTGTACCTGCCATTGTGTCGAGCATGGGAGCCGGAAAGAGAGGGAAGGAAGGGTGAGAGAGAAGGGAGAAGGGAGAAAGATGAGGGACGGAGACACGGAGGCAGGGAGGTAAGGGAAGCTCCTGCACCTGGGAAGATGTGAAGATTTCCGGCGATATGATTCAGTTAGCGGCACCCTGACCCCTGTTTTCCCCCCATCTCTCACCCCGACATTGCCTTGCGTCCGCTCCCTATTCACCTTCCTCCCACAAGGGCCCCACCACTCTCCGACCCCACATGCCTCGACGCAAGGCTTCACAAATTCGAGGCTTCATTGTCTGAGGCATGAAAGGAAGCCGCAGCCGTCGTCATGATACTCTCAACGGAATACTGAGTTTGGCTTGAGTGGGTGGTGGTGGTGGTGGTGACGCCGCGGGCTGGGGGCGCCGCTATCATTCTCCCCCCGCCCCCCACGCCGACAAACGCACTTACACGGCAAGATGATGACCTTGATAAGGCAGCGAGACTCGAGACATCAGTGTGGAACGGTAGAGATGCAAGTAGGTCGTTTTATGAGATGGTGAATGAATAAATACACGAATAAATTAGTAAAGCAAAAGTAAACTAAGGAAAATGTCACCAGTAAGGAAGACTAGAGATGCAAATAGGTTGTTTAATGAATTAGTGAGTGAATAAATATACGAATGAGTAAGAAAAACTATGGAAACAAGCCAAGTGTCACCAAAGAGGACAAGAAAAGGAAATCCCACGATGAATGAGGAAATGAACAAGTGAATAAACGAGTGAAAAGTAAAATAAGGCAAGAAATTGGAGAGTCAGTCTCTTTCTTCTATTTTTCAGGTAATCGTAGGTAATTATCTCATAATTTACATTTTAAACCAGGCCTTGCTGCGCCAGGTGGGGCGGCACAGAGCAACAGTTTCACTTCCCTTCCTTCCTTCCTCATTTCAGCCGCCTTCCTCTAACACATTCGATAAAGATTTCATTCAGAAGTAGAGTTCTCTGTAAACTTCAATCAAGCGTAAATCCTAATCCGTGTAAACTGTGATCCACGTCCTGAGATAAAGGGACACTCAACAGTTCATACCAACCTGCGCACTGAAGTGAAACCACGTGTGGAAACCAAGATCAGTATCGGATCGTGATTAGTAATGGAATTCAGCGAGACCGAGATGCGACTGGTCAACCACATCCAATTCTTCAAACATTAACTTGAAGGGTGACTCTGAGACGGCGGCGGTGCTCCTCTGTGAATATCGTGGCCGCGGTGAGTGAGGGAGGCTGGTGTTAGAGCAGTCTCAAGATTCGCATTTTGCACGTGCTCCCCTGCATCTCCTCGCCTCAGAATCTCGCCTGTGACAAGCAGCATCGACAGTTTTCTCTGAGCAATGGCTGTAGGGCAGTGGCCGACTCCCTGCCGCGTTGTGTGATTAACGTGGACTCTCCCTCGCTGTGGTCAGCATCGGGCGGCGGGAAACACCTGCCGAGCCCTGGACGGAAGGAAACGCGTGTTGGGCGCCTGGGGGCTGAAGTCTCCCTGCTGACGGAGGGAGATTCTCCGAGACCAAGCGAAGTGCAATGAACCCAAACCCACAGGAAGCCAGGAGCCCACAGTGGGATGGCGGGTGAGGATGTCGAATGTGTCCAAGTAGCCGCTGCCCCTTCCGCCACCACAGTCACCACCACCGCCACCACCGCCGGTAGAAACATGAATGTATGCGGCGCGCGTGTCCTCCTTCGGCGGTCCCGCACATCCGGTCACAGTGCCGGTCCGTGACACCCCCTGTTACGAGCCAACACAGTAACAAGCGCCTCCCGCAAGGTCGAGGCTGCCAGGATGAAGCAATAAGTTTTCGTCCCTCGGGCTGACTGGAGCTTTTGCTTGTTTGCGGGAAATGTGGCGCGCTTAAGTGGGTCGCGGGGACTACACACATTAGAGGAGGTGAGGGAGGGAGGGGCTGGAGAAGGAGTGAGGCCTGGAAGAATGTCAGGCACGCACACACACACACATACACACACACACACACACACACACAAACAAACAGCTAAATGAGAGATGTACAAGGCTCTTTGGCTCACCACATCACAGAACACATTTATTGCAAGGAGCAGTATAGAAAGCAGTGTAGAAAACAGAATAGCAACAGAACGAAATCTCTTCATGCCATTTTCACAATCCACTGACTCTCCAAGCGTTAACACCTCGATATGAAGAGTACAGAAGGAATATATCTCTACAGATTTTGATTACAAGACAGACTTTGATTATTACTAAGAACAGTACCACCGTGATTAGTAAAGTGAAGCACGGAGCGGACTACACAATAGGTCAGGTTCATTACACAACAACATTACAATAAACTGATACTCTTGAGAATCCGAAAATGTGGAAATGAAGTATAAGAATTTCAGGCTTTTGTTCTATGGGTGTTGCCGCGGTGGAGGAAGTGGGAGGAGGAGGAAGAGAAAGAGGAGGAAAAGGTGGTGCTCTTTACCTTCTCAACCATCAAATGAAGTTACTTATCCCGAGAAGAGTTTTAGTTATGGACGTTGAATTTTCGTGTGGTGAGGCTGAAAATGCTTACTCTCTTCCTCTTATTCCTCCTCCTCCTCCTCCTCCTCCTCCTCCTTCTGGTGCTTCTTATGCTCATCCTGTTTCTCTTACTCCTCTTCCTGTTTCTTCTCTCCCCCCTCCTCCTCCTCCTCCTCCTCCTCCTCTTCCTTCTCCCTCTTCCCCTCCTCCACACGCGTCCTACATTCTTCGCGGGAATGAATAGAAAAAACGCAGCAAAAAATATGGTAACTTCTTTCTCACAATTTTTTTCTTCTTTCTGATTCTCTCTCTCTCTCTCTCTCTCTCTCTCTCTCTCTCTCTCTCTGTCGGTCATGCCTCTCTATTTCCGATTTTTCTCAACCGTATCTTCTAATTTCTTTATAAGAGGAGAGGATGAGGATGAGGAAGAAGAATCGGAAGAGGAGCACAGTGAGAAGTAGAGTAATAAACCAGATATAAAAAAAAAAAATGTTCGTTTCACCTCAGTCTTCTCAACCATCACAGTGACACGATTCTCCACAAAAAAAAAAAAAAAAAAACACGATGATACGGGAATTTATTTACTAGTGAGGGAGGGAGGGAGGGAGGGAGGGAAAAGCAGTGGAGGGAAGAGGAGGGTGATGAGGTGGAGTGAAAGCTCACTCATGTAGAAGGTGGTGCTCTGTTCAACCGCAGAAGGGAGAGTGGAGAGAGAGAGAGAGAGAGAGAGAGAGAGAGAGAGAGAGAGAGAGAGAGAGAGAGAGAGAGAGAGAGAGAGAGAGAGAGAGAGAGAGAGAGAGAGAGACACCTGTAGGAGAAAGGAGGAGAAAATATCTAGAGAGCGAGAGAGAGAGAGAGAGAGAGAGAGAGAGAGAGAGAGAGAGAGAGAGAGAGAGAGAGAGAGAGAGGGGGAGAAAGAAAATCTATATACCCCCCCAATATGCAACTTTCCAATACATCTTCACCTTTCACCATCCAACACACATACATTAACTAACCTAACCTAACTTAACCTATTAAACAGTACACCTTATCTCATACAAACGCTAATAAGACTATTACTCATTCTTCCTTTGTGTTCCCTTGTGTCCTACCCCGTGTCCTGCTCTGAGTGGACACAAGATGGAGGAGGAGAGGCTGTAGGGTTGCCTAGAAGTGTAAATAAAGACACTCACCAATTCACAACACACCCTCTATACACATACACCTCAAAGCGACACCTGCCTCGTTGTTGGAGTGTTGCCAGTGGTGTCGTGGTGTTGCGAATGTGGTGAATTATGGGAGGAGATGAATTATTTTGCCTCTTAGTTATGAATGTGTATGCGTGAATGAGAGAGTGAAGGAGGGAAAGGGAAATAAAGTACAGGAATGATGAATATAGAAAAATAATGAGGGAAGAGGAGTGAAATGGGAGAGTGAGAGAGGGGAGATAAAAGTGTTTTGCGTTTTGTGAATTATGCATGTGGGTGCGTGGAGGAGGGAGTGAAGGAGGGAGAGAAAGAAGAACAAATGGGACGAAGGAGATAAAAAGACAGGGAAGGAAAGAGGAACGAGAATGGAAAAAAAAAGAATGAAGGAAGGAGGAATAAACTGAGAGACAAAAGCAAAAAAAGAGAAAGATATGGATAGATTTTTCTAGATAAGTGTTAAGCTACATGACACCAATGATTTCTTTTGGTAAGTGAATAAAGAAAGGAAAAGAAGGAGATGGAATGCGGGGAAAGGATTCAAGATACAGATAAATGATAAGGTACGTAACACTTCTCAAGGCAACGTAGGCTGTACACACTGGACGACGAGGGATGAGAAGATTATAAAAGACGAGGCGCGGTAACATTGCGGCGCGGTGTTTGCCAAGCAGGACCCAAGCCAGTCCACTTCCTGCTTTTCTGCCGTGTTTTTTTTTTTTATTATTTATTTTTTAGTTTGCCAGTTCTCGGATTTATTTTACTTTTTTCGTCCATCTCCTCCTCCTCCTCCTGGGTAAAAATAGGTATTCTTCTGTTGACATGACCGTAACCAACTTCAACTCTCTCTCTCTCTCTCTCTCTCTCTCTCTCTCTCTCTCTCTCTCTCTGGTTCATGATCCCGTCGTTTAGAGCTGCTGCCCACATTCCATGACAAATGAACAGCAATAAGCGCATGAACAAAATGATCATGCTGACAGACAGATAGATAGACAGCCAAACAGACAGACGGACAAATAACCAGGAGTGAATGCGTTATCTCCGTCAAATATGACTTTAAAGATTGTAATGCGTGTTGTTACCTTGTGATTCACAGTATTACTCTAATGTTACACGCAGCAGCAGCAGCACCAGAAGCAACGACAATAGCACAGCACCATCGCCACAACCATCACCACCACCACCACAACTTTCACAACCAACAGCAAGAAAAGCAAGAAGAAGAAGAAGAAGAAGAAGAAGAAGAAGAAGAAGGAGGAGGAGAAGAAGAAAACGTCAATAATAGTAATAACAGTAACAACAACAACAACAACAACAACAACAACAACAACAACATGTACTACTATTACTGCTGACACTACCACTATTTGAATTCTTACTAGAGACCTTTACGAGTGTGTGTGTGTGTGTGTGTGTGTGTGTGTGTGTGTGTGTGTGTGCATACGGAGGGTCAGAGAGCAGAGGCATGGTGGAGGGAGGGGGTAAGGGGGAGAGCCGAGGGTTGCGCGCTACACGGTACCACACGCACGCACGCCCGTCGCTGAGGGAAGCAGCACAGCGCCAGGGTAAATAAGCCACAAAACAGCTGCACTCCACTCCCCGCGGCACGGACCAGAACGCAATAACAGGCGCGATGCAGAACACCAGAACAGGCCACATCACAGGCCCAGGGAGGGAGGAGTGACAGACGGAACACCAACCGCTATCCATGTACCGCTGGAGTTTTGGTACAGCTGATCGGTGATGCTTACAGAGGATACACAAAACATATAACTGTAGGTACCGTATTTCATGAACTGTACCTATATGCATTGAAGAAACAGGGATCGGTATGCAGTGGCGCTTCCTGGAGATATGTAGAGAAGCAAATAGTTGTTGGAGGATCACCTGTTTCATGAACTGTAGCCTTTATGCATTTAGAAAAGAGGGATCAATATGTAACTTTCCATGACTAACAATTTGGATCAGGAATGTAGCTTGTTAGGGTGTCTGAAATAATCTTGCTTTTTCTAATGACATTTTGCTCATAAGTCGTATAAGTGGTGTTAGTCTTTCCCGAAACCAAATTTCAAATATGACTGGCTGACGAAATGTCTACTAATTCTTTGATTGGCTCATAAAAGCATTCGTAACTCTGTGATTCGTGTAACAGTACATAGCAGAAGTAAGTAGTGAAAGCAACAACAACAACAACAGTAGTAGTAGTGGTAGTAGTAGTAACAACAGTAGCAGCAGCAACAGTACACACAATAACCACATCTCTCAATAAGGAGCACTGGCGTAACACCCAAGAATAAGACACGATTTTTCACAGTCATGTCACACTCCACTCGTCACGGGATCTCACGCTAAGGGGACGTAACCAATGACATTACCTCCAACCCACTCGTTCCGCGGCTCAATGTGGTGCTGGCATTGGAAGGGAAACCACAGGGGCGGTACTGGAGGTGGTCATTTCAGCGAGTGACCACCAGGAAGCAGAGGACGATGATTTCTAAGGTTCTACGCTAATGTCTATCTAGGAATACATTTATCTTATATGTCTAGGTCTCCTTCTATCGGTGGATTTGCATGTTTGTCTGTATCTGTTGGGAGTACTGTGTTTTATCTATCTGGGTATCTATCTAACTGTTAATCTGTATAGCAATCAGTGTCTGTTCTTAATCTATCTTTATCTATCTATCTATCTATCTATTTAACTATCCAGCCATCCATCGTTTACTTTACCTGTCTATATCTGTGCCGATTCATAATTTCCTATATACAAACCTTTCTACATGTGTCTATATTTATTTATCTGTTTACCTGTAAGTCCGTTTATTTATTTGTTAATCAATCATGAGAACACCCTTGAAAACGTCAATAAACTCACATGAAATCCTGTTTTAAAAAATTTTTTTTTTATAAAGCAGCCGACGTAAGACACCAAAATGTTTAAGAATGCGGGCAAACGTAACACAGGAAAGCAACAAACTCAGCTGACAAGTTCTTTCTGTTCTTTTCCAGAAATTTCTGTTAGAGAACGGCATTGTGAGAGCGGTTTTTCCTTTTTTGTTAAATTTTGTGCCCTTGACCGGTCTCAGACACATAAAAAAAGACAAAGAAAAAGGTGAGTCAGCCAAGCAAAGAGTGAAAAGACATCCCTCCTTCACACAACTACATGCACCAAAATTCAACAATTTTATGATCCTTTTTTACCTTTCTTTAGAGACTGTCACGTCCGAGGGCCTTTTTTTTCCCATTCTTTTTGTTGCCCTATGCCGGTGCCCCTCTTGCATCAACAAGAAAAGCAAAGAGATCAACACTTACCATTCGTCGCCAGCACAGCCAGCACTTCCCCGCCGCGAGCCTCCAGAGAGATGCTGTCAAGGAGGTGTGTGCGCCCGCCTCGCCCGTGAGTCTCGTACACCAGCCCACGGATCTGCAGGTGGGGCGTCTTCATGCCTACGCCGCCCACCTCTTCCGCCCACGGGTTGTCGCGAGGGAAGAGCTTATCGTTGAGCATGGGCGGGTCCCTGTGAGGCGTGCCGTCGTGGTTCTGTGTGGTGAGGTTGGGGGCGTGAGGGCGGTGGGTGTGCGGCGTGTAGGTCGTGTTGGGCTGTGAGGTGTAGGCATTATGAGGGGTGTAGGTGGGGTGTGGGGTGGGTTTGGCTAGTGGATGAGGGATGTGGTTAGGTTGAGGGTTGTGGCTGAGTTGAGGGCTGTGGGCGTAGGAGGAAAGAATGGAGGTGGGTGCGAGGGAGGGCTTGTTGACTCTGGGGAGGGTAGGAGTCGGGTACTGCCTCGGGAAACTGGAGGAGGGGGAAAGAGTGAGGGTTGGGTACTGGGGGGCAGGGACGAAAGGGTACTGATTATTTGGGGAGGCGTAGGAAAATCTAGAGTACCCGGAGGCCTTGTGGAGGGGGTGAGGAAGGGCGGAGGACGACTTCTGGAGGGAAGGGAAGGGGCGGTAGGGAAGGTTGAAGGAGGAGGAAGGGGAGGCGGCTACAGGTTGAGGAAAGGTTCGTGGAGACAAATTCTTGAGTCTTATATATTCCATTTTCCTCAGTTTCCTTTTGTTCTGTTCGTCGTCTTACACCACAAAGCTTCCTGGACTCAACTGTACGCTGTCACTCACGCCCCGCCACCGCCAAATCTACTCCTGCAGTCATGGTTTTTGTATATATGGCACTCAACGTCATCTTTTAAAGCAGAACATTAAAATCATGAAAGTCAGACGTAAGTAATCGCAGGAAACTTTTGATCTCACTTTGCTATCACTGCCGGCCAAGTCAACACGCGTCACTGTGCGTCAGCTGGTTTGATCCGCGTGACGATGACTGGAGAGACGAAACGATACTACCTCCCTCTACGACAGTCGAGCAAACACTGACTCGTCTTTGCTCGACGCTCCGCCTCCGCGTCTCAGCCTGACCCTGCCGCCTGCTTTCCCAAGTTCCCCGCCCCGCCGCTCCCACACTCCTCTCCGCGCGGTCAAATCCATTTTCTTTCCGTCAATAAACACTTGCATCTGACATTCCTCCACTAGATCGTCCGACGCATCACTGACATTTCTATTGTTCCTCGGAAAAAGCAAAATACTTGAAGACCACGCCGGCTCATGTTGAGAGACAAGGGGAGCGAGAAGACGATTGTGCCAACGTGAAAATGTAAAGGTGTACGAGGAAAAATAGCTCAGAATTTTGAAAGAGCACGGTGTGAGTCTTTTGAGGCGTCGAGCAAGAAATTAGGAATTGGGCTGGGAAAAATACGTTCGCACACACACACACACACACACACACACTTTGGGAACCGTGAGTCATGCCTTCAGAGAGAGAGGGAGCGAGAGAGAGAGAGCCACACACAGGATGCAGGTGACGGGTGATAAACAAGGAGTATACAGGCATTACAACAATTACAAATGAGTGCAGAGGTAACTCTTAATCCACTTCGTTGCCAGCACACACAGGCCACGTAACTAAAGACGACTAGAGCTACTGAGACGAGAAGGATGGGAATGGGAACGATGAGAGAGGAGTGTAGAGAGTAGGAGGGGTGGGAGAGGGAAGGAAAATCGTTCATGGGAATCTTCACTCGTAGGTAACAAAACACATGTTTCCGTTACCTGTTAATATTTACCCATGGGGGAAAAAAATACTGGGAGAGCGGATGAGTGGTTTACTAATGTGTGTTGTTTATGTTTATGTTAGTTTAATGGTGTGTATCAGTGAAGCTTCATTGGTATAGTCTCAATTGGATTATGATTGATGAGCAGAGAGAGAGAGAGAGAGAGAGAAAGATTGTGTGTGTGTGTGTGTGTGTGTGTGTGTGTGTGTGTGTGTGATTAAGCCTTTTCTATTTTACCCAGGCCTAACCAGGAAGGAATTTAGGAACCTGTAATAACGTAAAGGAGGAGGAGGAGGAGGAGGAGGAGGAGAAGGAGGAGTTGGGGGGGCAGGAGAAAGAGGAGGAGGAGGACGACGACGAAGAAAAGTAGGGGGCGGAGGAAGAGAAGCTGGGAACAAGGAAGTGATGTGTATTGCCTCACCCTTATTTAGCTCACACACACACACACACACACACACACACACACACACACACACACATAAAACCGCGAAAAAAACCTAAATCAGTTATAGCAACTGTGGGGAAGGCATTTCTCTCTCTCTTTCTCTCTCTCTCTCTGAGTTATGAATAACAAAGTGAACAAAAAAAAAAAGGTAAGCAAAAACAATTAATAATGCAACATTACAGAAGTACATGAGAATTTAAGTTCAAACACGTTAAGACAAGAAGTAACGTGCTACAGTCAATATTATTCCACTGTGCTTTATTTCTCTCAATCTTAACCCCGGTGATGTACCTGGAATCTGTTATTTATCATACACAAACACAATGGGAGTGAAAGTTATAGCCATCTAAACAAGAAAACATCAAGGCCATACCTACGTAGCAAACACTCAAATTAATAATCTTGAATACCGTCTACCGTGAACTCACCTGGTTGAAGATGGCACCTTGTTGTCTGGATCGCCTGGAATGCCTCGACGTGATGGACATTTGCGACCCTCCTAACCTGCTGGCCACTCCTCCGCCCATGCCCCGACGCTCCCTGTAGTAGTTGTCGGCAGCGAGAAGGTTGGCCTCGCTTGAGCTCTGCGGAGGAACGTAAGGGAAGGGCGTGAGTGACGGAAGGAGAGAAGGGTGATGGATAACCTGTGTCTACCTGTTCATCTGCTTTTTGTTTTTCATTTTCTATACTTTTACTTCATTTCGTGGAGGTTTTCAGTTGCACAGGCGGTGTTAGATTAGTAAAAAGTATGTAATATCCGTTTTTTTTTTCATCCTTTTATCTGACTCAGTTTTCTCTTTAAAAGCAAAAGCAATGCCCATCTAACAGTCTCCCCCTCCTCCTTCGCCCTCCTTTTTCCTCCTCCTCCTCCTCCTTTTAGTGTGCTGTCCTACATCTACTACTAACACTGGTAGACAAACAACCCAGGTAGGATCTTACAGTGTATTATTGCATGTATCCTTTAACCTCCTTACCTTCGTGCGGACTTCCCTAGTGGGCACAGGTGAGTTCCAGTCCCTCGCCGCTAACAGGTCGGGGTTACTCTTGCTTCTTGTATACCTGTCCCCCCGCCCGATAGATGACGCACCCCCTCGCCCTCGCCCCCCGCCGCCCCCGTCGTCACTGGAGTCATACCCGCTGCTGCCCTCCCGCCCAGGCGCCGCAGGAGGAAAGACGCGGGGCAGACCAAACTTGAGGTAGGTGAACATGTTGGAACCCAGCTCACTTTTGGGGCCATACCTGTAGAGAAGAGGGCAGAAATGGTTACATGAAAGGAGCAAGATGATGAAAAGGTTCTGATTGAAGCATAGAGGGAAGTAGAAGGATTACGTGAAGGAAAAAGAGAGAAAGAAGTAGGTAGAGAGGAGGGAGAAAAGAGAAGAGAGGATTACATGAAAGGAACAAGAAGTTGGTGAAAAAGGTTTTTGTTGAAGTAGAGAGGATAGAAGGATTACGTGAAGGAAGAAGGGGAGGAAGAAGTAGGTGGAGATGGAAGTAGAGAGGAAGGGAGAAGAGAGAAGGAAGTGGTACGTGAAAGGAAACAAGAAAATGATGAAAGAGGATGATGGAAGACATGAATATTATATGCAAGAGGATAAAAGAAAAGAAAATGAATACAGTGAAGTAAGAAAACAACGAAGAGAATAGAGGAAGTGAAAAATAAAGGAATGAGAGATGAAAGAGAAGGAAGTGCACAGTTTTGGCTCGTTACGTAAAGGAGATAGTGATGAAGTGAAGGCGACAGGAGAAGTGATTAGACGGATGGGTGCACGTTAGGAAGGAGGGTTCAGGAGCTTACCAAATTACGGGAAAAGAGGGAACGAAGGCGGTGAAATTGAGAAGAAAGATATTACATGGTGTGATGGAAGTGGCGGCGGGTTGAGGGAAGGTAAGGTATTATATTAAGTGAGGGAACAATGTAGCGGGATAAGGGAGGGAGGGGAAGGAAGATATGTGTGAGAAAAGATCGAGTACTAGTAATCCTTATAGAAAAAGAAGAAGAAGAAAAAAAATAAGTTGAATTTCAAGCAATTTAAACGAAGGAAGGAAAGAAGGAAGGAAGGAAGGAAGGAAGGAAGGAAGGAAGGGCGAGGACTTAAAGTGAATCATACAGAGTGAAGCAGAATAAACATACAAACAGTAACGACAACACACACACACACACACACACACACACACTAATCTCCATTACACGGACAGTTTTTCTCTGTCACGAACGGCAATTACCATCGCATTAAGCGGCGGACCACGTGGGAAGGCGCAGTCAGAGAGAGAGAGAGAGAGAGAGAGAGAGAGAGAGAGAGAGAGAGAGAGAGAGAGAGAGAGAGAGTTGATAGGTAGATAGGAGACAATCCAAGACAGAAACAGAGAAACAGACAGACAGATAGATCGGTTAGGCGTTGTGGTTGCTACGTCTCTTGACACGCCGCAATGCAGATTTATGTGACTGGAATCGCCGTGTCATGCGTTTTGTAATCGTCAGACCCGTGGGAACAAAACAGAAAACGTGCCTCCTCTTTTCGTTTTGTCTCCCCTCAAACTTTAACATTTTCTTCGACACGTATCCCGACACGTTTTCTTTTTTTCTTCGTGGGGTAAACTCTTTTGCACCACATTCGTTTCTTTGACCCGTGAAAGACAAGCTGATAACGTTACGCATGACTAAAAATGAGGAAAGCGAAGCATCGAGAGGACCGATCATTCCCAAGGGAGCGAACAGGAGAACTACGTGCAGCACAATGAAGAGACGAGAAGCTGTGATCAAAGGGTAGTATGTAGCTTAGAGTTTCTTGGTCAGCAAAATGTTACACTCTAGTTTCCGTCTCCAACAAAGGTTTACTCAATTTGGAGATACTTTCATTCGTTAACCATAAATGTAGGACTATATTCTAACCACTTAACTTAACAAATATATAACTACAAGCGCGGAGAGATTTAGATTACTATTTCTTTTGCTATCGCTGTTCTTACACCGGACAATCTTGATAAACATAAAGAACAACCATAATAGTCATTCTCCCAAACAGCGTAACACGAAAGGCTTCAACAGCGTGCGGCAGCGGTGTACACGGGCCCCATCCAGCGCCAGCCAACGGTTGTCCTGGCGTAAAATAATCAGTAAAATCCCACGCATCCGTAAAACACTTGATGAACGACCACTGGGAACACGCGCACGGCCACGCAACGCACACACAAACACCCTGACGCCTCCCTCACCTGGCTGCCCTGATGGACCACTCGCCAGGTGTTCCCACAGGTAATGGCAGGGGCGGGCTGTTGAACCCCCCTTCCTCCCTGCCTACTCCTGCAACCCACCAACCTCCCTCCCGCACTCACACCAACGAGAAGGAAGAATTGTGTTACTTCCTCCTCCTCTTTCCTCTTTCTTCTCTGTGTTTACTTCCAGTTTGTGTAAATTGAACACACACACACACACACACACACACACACACACACACACACACACACACACACACACACGTTCATCTCTTCGCCAGTGATCTGCTTTATAGAGAATAACAATCTACTACTACTACTACTACTACTACTACTACTACTACTACTACTACTACTACCATCATCATATAAAATAGGTGGGAAAACGAAAACAAACAAAAGAAAACTCAGAAGCTCATGATAAAAAAGTCTACGTATCATTCACTACATTTTCTGCTAGTAAACGGCGGGGGAAGAAAATTTTTAAGGGTATACTTGCTTAACTGAAATAATGGTCGACGAAATTAAAGAGTAAGAAAATCACGACGAAGAGAGTAGTAGTAGTAGTAGTAGTAGTAGTAGAAGTAAGAAAAACTAACTTATTAAAACAAAATGCTTAAAGTAACACCCACACCCACACACACATACACACACACACAGACACACACACACACACACACACACACACATACAAACTGACCTGGGATTATTAAGAATAGAGTGGACCGTGGACTCTCTGAGCTGGAAGTTACCATAGGGCAGCGGCGCCTTCTCTTGCGAGCCGAGAGCCGAGTCGGTGAAGTCTGAATTGAGGTTTTGGCGATAGATGGACCACGCGTGCAGGTCGTCACAGGTGGAGGGAAGTGTGCTGCCCGCTGGAAGGGAAGAAAAGTTTGAAAATAGATAAAGAATAGGCGACATGACTAACGAAAGGAGGATGGATAAGTGTGAAGGTGAAGTAACAGAGGAAAATCTTAGGGATATAAACAAGAAGAGGATGATTGCATGCGTGTAAAATTGAGACAGCGGAGGAAAACTAATAGATTCTGGAGACGTTATAGTAGTGTAAAAAAATAATAAATAAATAAATAAATAAAAGAAAGATAGGTGAGGAGAGCTAGAAGAATATATACAGAGAAACTAGATAAATTTGAGGAAAGGATTTAGAGAATCACAAGAAAACGGCAGAAAAGTGGATTATTTTATTAGAAAGAGGAAAGGAAAGAGGTGAAGAATCAGGGAACAAAAAGAACAGTGATAAAAATGAAAGAAGACATGAAATAAATGGAGTTATATAAAGCAATGGTTAGAACTGGGTTACAACGCTGACTGATCTAAAAGGCAGCAACAACGTTTTTTTTATGGCGCTCTACCTCACAAATATAAAACAAACCTATATAAAAGAATAACGTAACAGAGAATTGGTGGCAATCGATAAATAACATCTAAAACCAGGTAATGTACGGAAGGGGTGACGGAGAAGCCAGAACTTACATCGTGTTTGCTGAGGTGGGCGGGGCTCGGAGATGGTGGAGGGCGGGATGGAGTACCGCCGGTCCATGGTGTTAAGCTCCCACAGCTCACTCATCCTGAAGGAGAAAAAGAGAGAGAGAGAGAGAGAGAGAGAGGTGAGTGTCGGCCATTAGAAGGGAAGAAAGTTAAGTATTTAGTGGTTCTGGTGTATAGTTGATCTTATTTATCTTTTATGTATTCGTTTATTTTCTTTTTTACTTTTTTTGAGGCCAATCCAGGAATCATGTTCAGATTTATAGAGTTTATTAAGTCTCCGTAGTATTTGACGCATAAACATCTGACCACTAAACAAACAAACAAACTCCACAGCCAAACAAATATTTAAGTAAGTATTTAAATCCTTCACTGAATTTCCGGATAAAATGTCTGCCTGAAACTTTCGTGATGACCTGACGTTCCTCTTCCGCGTCACGATCCGATGGTCACGTGATGGTCAGAAAAAGGCTACGATCTCACTATTTTTAGCTACTGATAGCTATTATTCTTCCTCTCTTCCTCACCCTCGCTCTTTTTCGTTTAATTTTGTTTTAATATGAGGACAAGATTAATTAGATGCCACCATTATCAAAGGTTAACAATCCGAAAAGCCAACATTACATCTACACTTCACGTATTAAACAAAAAGTATTGCATAGCTACTCCTTCAACCACTGTTTTCTATATCCAGTCTCAAAGAAAATAGATTATGGAGCTGTAAGTTCCAGGGTAGACCAAATTATTTTCTCTCTCTCTCTCTCTCTCTCTCTCTCTCTCTCTCTCTCTCTCTCTCTCTCTCTCTCTCTCTCTCTCTCTCTCTCTCTCTCTCTCTCTCTCTCTCTCTCTCTCTCTCTCTCTCTCTCTCTTTCTCTCTCTGTCTCTCTCCCTACCTGAGAGCCTTACTGAGCGTGTCACGTTATGTTTCACACCGGGTAATATTACAGACGCTCAGCAATGACATCCCCCGAGAAGGATTAAGGAAGCCAGCCATTCATAATTCAAAAGCAAATTCAAGTCGCTCCATGGCCTAGACTAATCATAATGTTGGTAAGTGCACATCCCTGGGGCATTCATTTACACACGGGTTTTGTTCTTCGATACCTGTCTTTATTACCTCCGATATGCTGTAAGTTTGCCTTGTCTCACCAATTGTTGCAGTATCAGCGCACCACATTGGCCTGCACAATATTAT
>NC_087170.1:21216494-21241494 GCF_035594125.1 Scylla paramamosain | reverse complement strand
CTCCAGCCTCTCTTCCATTATTCCCAACCACTCCTTCGCCTTCTCTTGCCCTCCTCTCTTCTTCTTCCTTCTTCAGCCTCTCTTCCATTCCTTCTTTCCCTCCTTCGTCCCCTTTCCTCCCAGCTACTTCGCCTCCTCTTCCTTCCCACGCCATTTCTTCCTCTCTTCTCTCTTCTTCCTTCTCCAGCCTCTCTTCATTTCTTTCTTTCCCTCCTTCGTCCCCTTTCCTCCCAGCCACTTCGCCTCCTCTTCCTTCCACGCCATTTCTTCCTCTCCTCTCCTTCCTTCACCTCAAGCCTCCTTCCCTCCCTCCCCACTACTTATTTCTTCCCGAAAACTACGTGACTAAGAGGACTCGACATGAAAGTAAAATTTTACGGCGCGTGAGCAGCTTGAAGTGTATTCCCACAATTCTTGGCGAGAGTGAGAGGCGGAAGGAAGGAAGGAAGGAAGGAAGGAAAGGATGGAGGAAGTGAAGGATGGATGGATGGATAGATGGAGGGAAAAAGATGATTGATAATAGGAAGAGAAGGGAGGAAATGTAAAGAAAGAAATAACAAAGGAGAGAACAATAGAAGGGAGAAAATAACGAAGGAAAAAAAAAGCAGAAAATGAACAAAAAGAAGAAAGCAAGAAAGTAAGGATATAAGTGATGGAGGGAGAAAGACAGGAAGGAATGAAGGAGGGAATGGATGAATGGAAGTGAATGAAATGAAAGAATGAATGAATGAAGGAATGAGTTTGAAATACAGTAAATGGTGGAAAAAGAGACCCAGTGATTCAAACTTCCATTAAAATTCAGTAACAACGGCAGTAAAAAAGACACGTGGTAAAACAGATGAATTGTGAGGAAAAGAACAAGGAAGCATTAATTAAATTACCCGGGGAAAGAAAAAGATTCTTCTGAAATTACTTATGTTTTTCTGTCTCTCGAATATCATTTCAGGAGACCAGTAAAAAACGAATTAATTCTTAGTCACGAAAATATTCATTATTATTATTATTATTATTATTATTATTATTATTATTATTATTATTATTATTATTATTATTATTATTCGTCGTCATCGTCACCGTTGTTGTTGTTGTTGTTGTTGTTGTTATTGTTGTTTTTGCTGCTGCTGTTGTTATCATCATCATAATCATCACTATCCTCATCATCAACAGACGAAAAAATGTGTATAACGGATGAAAAAGTGTGTGTGTGTGTGTGTGTGTGTGTGTGTGTGTGTGTGCGTAATAATATGAGACCTAAAGTTAACTGTATGTGCCATCAAGACTACAGTTACACAACAATTAAATAAACAAAGACGTAATCAACAAACACACACACACACAACCCCACAGCATCCTCTCCTCCTCCCCATCACAAATTCTGTTTCAGCTTAACGTGTGTGTGTGTGTGAGATGCGAGAAGAAGAAGCGGGAGGGCGAGAAGAAGTGAAGTGAGAAGAGAATGCAAAAGAAGGAAAGCAACACGATGAAAAGGAAGAGGCAACAGAGAGGGAGGAAGGAGGAAAACAGTAACAGAGAGAAGGGCACAAGAAAATACCAAATATTTAAGAGAGGTACGCGAACGAAAGGGAATGAAGGAAGAAAGAAGGAAAGTGACAGAAGGAAAGCAGGAAATGATGAAAAAACAGTAATGATGAGAGACGGGACATAGACACTATCAAATATCAGGAAGAGAAACAAGACAAGTGGAGAGGAACGATGAGAGAACGAGGGAAGGAAGGAGTGAAGGAGTGATCTGCAGTCTGAGGTATGAGTGAAGGTACAAGAGAGAAGGAAAAGGGCAGACGGGGAGACAGAGAAGCTAAAGAAGAACCTGCACAAGAACGAAAGAAATGAAAGAAGAGGAAAATAGGAAAGATATTGTTCAGAGGTGGGAAATAGTGAGGGTACAACAGAGAGGAGGGAAAGGAAGAGAGGGTCGAGATGAGCATTGAAAAATAGCGGGGTTTGGCGGTTGAATGCTTACAGGGGGGGTCAAAGAAAACGGTGGTCAGCCTTCAAGTCAACAGTAAGAGGTCAGGACGGGTCACTGCGCAAGGGGGGAGGAGAGGAGAGAGAAGGAAAGAAACATCAGGAGGGGGAAGCGGAGAAGCTAGATAAACGGAGGAGGGAGAGAAGAGGAAATAACAATGTCCTCAACAACGGTAAAAATAAATGGAGGAGAGGTGGAAGAGAGGAAAAGGTAGATGCGTGTTGGATGCTTCTTCCTCTTTCTCCTCTTCCTCCTCCTCCTCCTCCTCTTTATCTTTTCGTTCCCTCCTTTTATATACCTTGATTATGAAGGTTCCGTCAGGCCAATCTCACTGAGGAGAGAAGACGAGGGAGGAAAAAAGAGAAAGAAAAGAAAAAGCAAAGATATAAAGAGATACAAAGATATAAAGATATAGAGAAATAAAGATAAAATTATGGGAAGAAAAATACACGAGGAAATAAAAATATATACGATAAGGAAACACAAACATGAATTAAGACAAAAGACGTGCTAGAAGGAGAGGAAAGGAAGAACGGAAGAACAAAAGGGAAGGGAGGAAATGGAAAGCGATGAAAAAAAAGGGAGATGGGAAGAGGAGGAAAGTGAAAGGAGAAAAGTGCATACGTGTTCGCCATGATGAAAGGAAAAGGAACGTGAGATGGAATGAAAAAAGAAACGAAAAGAAAGATGGAAGTATACGGAAGAGGAGAATAAAGAAAAAAAAGAAGTGGAAACAATAGAAAAGAAAACAGATGATTGCGAAAATGGGAAAAAAAGAAGAAGGACGAAAAGACAAAATATAAAAGAGTGGAAATAACAATAATAAAGATAGAAAAGAAGGAAATAAGAAAAAATAAGGCCACAAGCAAGGACGAAAGAATAAGGAAATTTACTTATTCATCAAGAAGAAAAGGAAATGAACAAAAATAAACACGAAGAAAAGAGCAAACGAAAAAAGAAGCGGGAAAGAAAGTAGGAAAAATCATGACAATAGAAGAGAGAGAGAGAGAGAGAGAGAGAGAGAGAGAGAGAGAGAGAGAGAGAGAGAGAGAGAGAGAAAGACTTGCTCAACGGGAAAGAAGATAATTAAACATGGGAAAAAAGAGGGAGGGAAGGAAGTGAACATGCTCATTCTCCACACCTCTACCTGCCGGAGTGACAAAATTACACACGTGGTCACCGAGGGAAGTGGCGGGAGCAGGAGCGGGACTTTTATATGGGGGAGTCATGAAGGGTCCTGGAGAGGGGAGGAGGAGGAGGAGGAGGAGGAGGAGGAGGAGGAGGAGGGAGAGAGAAACAGTAAGAAGAGGAGAAGGGACGTGAAGTGTTGCGTCTCAGTAAACACAAATTTGACAGAACGAGTTTTTCTGTCAGAGAAACTACAAACGATCTCTCTCTCTCTCTCTCTCTCTCTCTCTCTCTCTCTCTCTGTCTGTCTGGTGTGTGTGTGTGTGTGTGTGTGTGTGTGTGTGTTAAGCAAGCACGGGCCGAGCAGCCACCCAGAAAGTAAGACAAGCAAACAAGCACTCAGCATTAGCGTGGCATTGCCCTCTCACCTTCTGCCACGCGCGCACGCACACGTACACACAAACACACACAAACACACACACACACACACACACACACACACACACACCTGCCTCGAAGCCACAATAAAGGAACTACAAGCAACTACTGAGCAAATTGAAAAAAAAAAAAAACCCGGGAAGAGCGGCGATGATTAAACTGACTCGACTCTGTGAAAATACTACTGGGAAAACTCTAACCAGGTAAATGAAATGCATGGCAGAAGGAAGCTATGAAAACTGGTAAACTATTTTGACAGACTAGAAAAATACTTATCTGACACATACACAGCTTTCCGTTTCCATCACTCAGGCTTATAACAGGTTAGGTTTCCCCAACAGCACAACGTATACATGAAGCAAAGGAGAGCATTCATATCAGGCACCATTATGTAACCACTGACGGACCCTGCATGTACCCCTCACACTGACGGAGAGAAGCAGGAAGGGAGGAGATGAGGATGAGAAGCTGAATCCTTCCCGCTGGGCAATGGAGGAGGGAGGCAAAGCGAGGGAGGGCAAGGGGAGGGGGGCGAGGAAGAGGACGTGGACTGGGTGAGACTCAGTGCCCGCGGGGATCATCAGGAGCCGGAGTTTAGGAGGGACAGCTGCTGGATTGCGATATGTAGGGCACGATACCCGCCAAACTTCTCATACTTCGATACAAGGACGAAACGAGCAGCAGTCTGATTTACTACCACGATTTATCTTAACCAAGCACCGCAGCATCACCACACAGCTGCAAGGTGACGTGGTCTTAGAATGCACGAAACATCTCACGCACCCATTCCATTACAGACACAAAACATGAGCGCACCACCAGGACATCACCAGTATACTAACACTTATGCACACCCAAGCACCATCACACATCACAGCTCCTTTCCAATTACACGTATCATGGTGCAGTCCAGTCCAGTACAGACCAGTTAACGAAGCTGCTTGTTTTACGTACCACTAACAAGAGACAACGCGACACCAGCGGTCCACCTGTTCCTCGGTGTTCGGACACTATCACTGCACAGCCTCACCAGCGGAACCTCGGAGTGTGAGTGCCGGGGACGACTGCTCATCCCCCACCCCCGCGCTACTGAGGCCGGCTGAGGGTGAAGGCTGAAACTAAATGAATGTGGAGGCAGGTAGATTGAGAAGGAACGCGGATGAGAGAGGATGGCAAAATAAAAGGATGTAGTTGGAAAAAGATGCAGGAAGGGAAAGAGATGATGAGAGGTGAAGGTGGAAGAGGGAGAGTGGAAGTAGAAGCCAAGAGAGAGAGAGACCGTGGGGGAAGGTGGAAGGAGGAGATGGCGGGCGAGAGTGGAAGGGGAAGTGGTCCCTGTCAGGTGGTCACACGTCTTCATCAGACACTCAGGATTGTATTGCCGCTGGAGCAGCTTGGATGGGAGACGCTTTGGAGGAGGAAGAGGAGGAGAAGGAGGAGGAGGAGGAGGAGGAGGAGGAGGAGGAGAAGAAAACTGTGAAACAATAAAGGAGAAACAATATACGAACAGAAGCAATTTTCACTCTGCTGCCAGGTGGGTTGGTGTGGGGGTCGCCGCGCCACCACCATAATCTTGCCGCCACTGTCCTGCCTTTTCCCCGCCTCGCCGCTCAAGACTCATAAATCGCCGCTAATGACCCACCTGCTGCCGCCGTCAGTGTCCAGGTGCTGTGTTTGGCGGCGGCAACGGCGGTGGCAGCGCCCGTTACGCCAGCGAGCCACCGAGGCAACGCGACAGGAGCGAATATTTGTGTGCGTTCGTGCGACACTTTCTTGGAAGAACTAGAGTAAGAGTGAGAGGGAGGGAGAGGGTGAGAGGGCGTGTGGGAGTTAGAGGGACAGGTAACAATGGATAACACAATACATTACAATGAACATTAACAAGAAGAGTGGAGACTAACCTCCTGACTGGTGATTATAGGGACACTAATTGCATTTAGTGTCCCTCGGTAATTTCAAGGTGCAAAAAACGCATTAAAAAGCTACTTGATCAGTCCTTTTGCTATCAGTTGTATCATTTGAAATTATACTTAAACTTACACCAGGTAATAAAAAAAGAAAAAAAAAACTAACACAGAAGCAGCGAAAGGGTTAATCTCCAACACAAAATGGAAACCTAGGCTGCAAACGTATTCCTGGTATCACCAAGCGGCCAGGCAGTGTGTGGGTATTCACAGTCACGCAGCCAATACTCCAACACTTCGGCAACACCTCGAGGCACACTCAGGAGTTCGGCTACGTATCGAGGTACCGGAAATGATGTTAAAGACAATACCAACGATATTGGTAAAGAAGGTAACGCCTGAGTGTTACCTAATAATACGAACAGGTAGAGAAGCATGTACACGCCTTGAGTCATATCCTGTGCTGCTGAGTTAACACACGTACAGGTCATATTAACTACAAACGGTATATACTCGTACACAGCTGCTTCTCTCTCTCTCTCTCTCTCTCTCTCTCTCTCTCTTTCTCGTATGATCAGTGAATGCAGACGTTGAATAAATAAACCTTCATTTCCTGTATTTATCATTATCATCGAGCGAAGCAAGGAAGGGACGAGGAAGGCACACTAAGATACACAAAGGCACACAAAGGAAGAACAAACACTACTCCTCTTGACTCTGACGAAGCTGTTTGTTTTAAGCTACACTATCTAAGTCTAAAGCAAGAAGCGTAGGATAGTAATAGTAGGATAGTAGAAAAATGTATCTGCTTCCCTGTATCCCAGCACCTCTCACTTCCTCAAGCGTAGTCCTTCCCCCTCTCTCTCTCTCCTTCAAGTTGGGGGGTGGAGGAAACAAGCGATGGGGTAGTTTACCTGTGCATGCTAATTAACATACACACCTGTTTCCCTTCTGGTAGTATTTTTTCTTGTCCCTCTTCCCTGTTCCCTCCCTTCCCTCCAGCAGGTTAAGATTCCTCCCTACCTTCCCCTCCTACTTCCCTCCACTCGCTATCCTCCTCCTTCTCCTCCTCCTCCTCCCACTCTTCATATGCCAATGACTCCTTTCTTCCTCTCTCATTCTTCTTCTTCGTCGGTGCATCATTTTGTTCTCTCTCTCTCTCTCTCTCTCTCTCTCTCTCTCTCTCTCTCTCTCTCTCTCTCTCTCTCTCTCTCTTGCTTATTCTTCTCTTTGTTAACAAGTTTTTTTCAGTTATCTGTCAATCTATCTCTATCTGTATGCTTGCCTGTCTTTCCTTGTACATTCCAGTAAAATATATCTTCACGTTATTCGTTCTTCACTAGATTCTTGATTTTTGTTTTTCTAACGAAGGAAATGACTTGAAAATAAAAAAAAAAGAAAACAGTTATGCAAGTGGATCAGATTTCAATGGGCTTTCCTCGCTCTGTTGATCTCAAGACTGCACCTTCACCGGCCCTTGAAACATACAGTAAGCAAAAAAACCGCATGACCGAACACTACGCGTAAAAATTATAACGTGAACCAGGAAACAAACATGAAATAGTGGAGGAGGAAGAGAAAGAATACGATGATGATGATGATGATGATGATGATGATGATGATGATGAGGAGGAGGAGGAGAAGAAAATCAGAGAGGACGGGAAGTAGGACTCTGGCGAACATAGGAATTAGAGAGGATGGCAGTTACGCAGGTGAGACTATACACCTGGTGGGGCTGCGAGGGGGAGGAAGGGGAGGTTGGGGAGTAGGGGAAGGGGGAGGGGGAGGGACTGGCGAGGATTTCCAAGTAAACCTACTACGTCTTTACATAATATAAGGGTCAAATTACATTGCAGCTTTCATTTGTGTCTACATTTTTTACCTTCTTTTTTATTTATTTATTTTAATTCTACCAAAAAAAAAAAAAAAGAAAAAGTGGAGTTGGCGAAGGATCTTGTTGTTGTTGTTGTTGTTGTTGTTGTTGTTGTTGTTGGTGGTGGTGGTGGTGGTGGTGTTGTTATTGTCGTTCCTCTTCTTCTTCATTCGTATTATCAAGTTCTTTTGAAAATACAAGAAAAGGAAAATAATTCAATATAGAAAAATGAAAACAACAGTGACAACGAAGACCACCACCACCACTACCACCACCACCACCACCACCACCACCACTACCACCACCACCACTACCACCACAATCACTATTCCCAACAACAGAAACAAGACACACAAACACTTCAGGATACGAGAATGAAAACAACCACCCCCACCACCACCAGTGTCACTATTACCAACAACAACAATGATAAAAAGAAGCCACGCCGGGTAAGGGACGGGCAGAGCAGAGCCAGCAGACAATCACTCACACCTTCCCTTTCGTCCCACTTCTCTGCTGCACGGAGGCACAGACGTCCTTCCTGCCTCGCTAAACCCGTCTGGGAGGTCAATAAACTTTGCATGGCGGCTCTACACCTCTCACTTCCCATTTTTTGTTACGTTATTCCCTACGATTCCCTTCCATTGTAGCCATAAATCCGTCTTTCTAACTCCTTTTACCCAGCATTCCTTCCCCTCTTCCCAAACTTTTCCTAAATCTTATCTCCTTCCTTTCCTCATTTTTATCTTAACTATTTCTTATTATTTCTTCCTTCCCTACTTTTAAATGCTTTTCCTTTCCCAAACTTTTCCCAAATCTTATCTCCTTTTCTATCGTTAAAACCTTTTATTTCTTCTCCTCTCCGATTATTCCT
Organism: Scylla paramamosain; assembly: GCF_035594125.1. Lineage (NCBI taxonomy): Eukaryota > Metazoa > Arthropoda > Malacostraca > Decapoda > Portunidae > Scylla > Scylla paramamosain. Next base: position 21,233,290 of record NC_087170.1, on the reverse strand, counting down.
CATTTCTGTCTAAATTATTTATTATTATTTCTTCTTTCCCTACTTTTAAATACCTTTTTCCTTTCCCTCTTTATACCTTTTGTCACTTCCCTTCACAAGTTCACACCAGTGCAGAGGGGAAGATGAGGGGAAGAGGTAAGAGGGGGAGACTGGAAGATGGGAGAGGGATGAAGGTTGGCATCGAGGTAAGGAATGAGAAAGAGAGAGATGAGAGACGAGAGAGATGAGAGACGAGAGGGAGACGAGGGCAAGAGAAAGGATTAAGTAACTGCAGCTCAGGGTCTTATTGTGAAATGTAAAGAGCAGCGTGTTTTCTCTAAGTCTACCCAGGTGACATAATTGTAAAGGATAATGAAGTTCATGCTGCTTTTTTTTTCCCATTTTCTTTGTCTCGTGTCCTTGCCCTTCGCTGGCGGTGGTGGTGATGACAATGACAGCAGCGGTGGCGGTGAAAAATGATACGACTGATTCTTCCACATCGCATAATTTCAAGTTGATTTTGTTTTTATAGCGTTCACAAAAATTTCCTCGACTCTCTCTCTCTCTCTCTGACGATCAATTCTCCTAAGAAACGCCAAGTCATCTCTAGGGTTACAACGTCCTACGGAAGTCAGTAATATGGGAGAAGGAGGAGAAAGAGGAGGAGGAGAAAGAGAAGAAGGAGGAGGAGGAGGAGGAGGAGGAGGAGGAGGAGGAGCGGAGGAGGTGGAGGAGGAGAACGAGGAGAAAGGAAGAAAGAAGGTGAAAGAGGAGGAAGAGGTAGAAGAGGATGATGGTGGAATAAGTAAATAAAAAAAAAAAAAGAAAAATGTGGAAATATTCAAGAGAGGAAGATGAAGTGAAGGGCGAGGGAAGGAAAGAAAAAGGAAGGGAAGGGAAGGGGAGGGAAGGGGGAAGTAAAGGATGAGGTGGATGAAAAGGAAAAGAGAAAAATGGACTCCCTTTAAAATTCCGAGGTACACAGCGGAAGCCGAGGCCAACAGGACGCCACTCGAACACGGGCCGCATCCCTTACCCCTGAGGATCGTGTCCGAAAGCGTGCATTCATGTCACGTGATTGAGGATAGATGGTACGGAGGGGAGGGAGGGAGGGAGGGAGGAAAAAAGGAAGGAGGAAGGAAAATCAATGTCCTTGCCATAAATTTTGCTGAATATTATCCCATCCTGAGAGAGAGAGAGAGAGAGAGAGAGAGAGAGAGAGAGAGAGAGAGAGAGAGAGAGATTAGAATGGACGAAAGTAAATGAAGATTTGCACACAATTGAACCGTGACTGAGAGAGTACGAGTAGCGCCTTCCTTCTCTCCTTCCCTCTCTCTCTCTCCCTTCCTTCCTTCCTTCCTTCGGTTAGACAAGAGGCACTATACAGTTAAGACCACAAGCCCGAGGAGAACCGCAAGGAAGGCGCAGAAGGAGGAGAAGGAGGAGGAGGAAGGAGAGGCAAAATAACAGCAAGCAGACAATCGGGAACCAGTCGAATGCAATATTTCTCAACACGCTCCCGAAACACCGTGGCATGCTGATATTGCCTTAGTGATGCGGGGGAAGATAGTGCGAGGGAGTATTGCTATTAGAGGTAAGACAATATGCAGTGTACGAGAGTAAGGTGATTTGAAAGGACACGGTGTAATTGTGACGATAACGGTGTGGAGAGAGAGAGAGAGAGAGAGAGAGAGAGAGAGAGAGAGAGAGAGAGAGAGAGAGAGAGAGAGAGAGAGAGAGAGAGAGAGAGAGGTGTAGACAAAGGATCTAATCTAACCTAACCTAACTTAATCCATCTTCCAACTTCACCCAGCCTAACAGAACCTAACTTGACCAAACCCAACCAACCTTAGTAGAACCTAACCTAACATCAACTAACCTAACCTAAGCAAACCCAACCCAACCAAACTTAACCTAACTTAACCAAACCAAACCCAACCCGACCAAACTTAAGTGATGGGGTTGCGAATGGGTGCGTGAGGCTGGGGTGCTCACTGCCCCCTCCACTCTTTCTTCCTGACCCCCATGCCCCCGCCGGTAACACGAAGGCTGTGATAGAGAGGGGGGAGGAGAGGGGGAGGTCAAGGGGCGTGAGAAGGTTGATTGTGTCTCACGGAAGGCGGGCGTGATTGGCGTGTGTGTGTGTGTGTGTGTGTGTGTGTGTGTGTGTGTGTGTGTGTGTGTTCTCGATGTGTTTACAGTTCCCAGAGTCGATGATGCAATGAAAAAAAAAAGGACAGATAAAAGAAGAGGAAAAACAAGATTCATAAATAATGTACGTAAAAAAGATGAAAGTTTAATGAACCACTGGTGCAAGGAAAGAAAGAGATAATCTGTTTAGAGAAAGAAAGAAAGAAGGAGAACGCAGAACACCAAGCTTGAAGGAACAAAAGCGTGACGTTGCATCTAAAACCCAAGAGGAAATTGACTGACAAAGACCCCCCAAAAAAAACATTACTATTTCCTCCTCTTTCTTCTTCTCTTCCACCACAACCTCCTGTTCCTCTTCTTCGTCTTCCTCCTTCAACTCTTTCTCCTCCTCGTCCTCCTCCTTCTCCTCGTCTCTTCCATTTTCTCTTCCTTTCTCTTACGTACAGTTCCTTCACCTTCTCTCATTTCCTTGAAGCTAAAAAAAGAAACATTCCTTCAGTATTCCTACCCCTTTTTTTGATTTCCGCAGTTAAAGGGACGACCGACCGTACTTCCTAGATCACCACCATCGCTCCTGTGAACCCCTTCCCTAGTGGCTAATTTCCCTTATCCCCCTGGTGCCCGTAGAGGCGGTTACCTGACCAATAGCCAGTGCAGTATTCGGCTTTAAGACCACCGGTAATTAGGGCTGAAATTCAATGCTCCACGTGGCAAGAAGGGAAGGCAGTTTGTCTAAGGTTTTGACCAGTCACTACTTCGACATTCGCCCCAAGGCAGGGAGGAGGTAAGAGCGGAAGCTGCACATGGGTTATTTATTGATGAACCTTCTTCCCACTTTTCTCTGTCTTGTTTTCTTCAATTTTTCCTTCAAAGAGGACAACGATAAAAAGTCAGGCGAGTATTTATTTTTTATTTTTTTTCCATTAACAACACCTGGATATATTATAAAGCAGCACCAGTGAGAGCAACCAACCACAAATAGACGGGAACAATCACTGGATACGTGAAGGTTAGTGGCAAAGCAAAAATGAATAACGCAATAATATACTCAATAAGTAAGAATAAAAACAAAATGACGATGGTGGCGAGGGAAGACAGTGATATTACATTAGCATATCAGATTTCCCCAGATTGGCCTGCACCAATATATACCAAAGACCAGAAAGTTAACGGCCTTGCCTCCACATGTGTAATTTCCCTCAGTATTGTCTTTCCTTGCAGTCGGCATTCAGCTCAGCACAGTTTGAGTCACGTAATGTCACGTTACAGCCTTGCACTCCACCGTTCGGAGACTTACACTAATAATAACAATAAATTTTGGTCTTATTATTCGTATAGCCAAAAAATTGAGGTGTATCTGCGTATCCAAACAGTTCCTAGTTGTTTCCATTGAATTATCGTGCACTTAACTACTACTACTTCATGTCCGTGTAGATTAAAAGCAAACTTCAGCCTCGTGTGTATCTAGTTCAGTTACGAAGACCACACGCTATTCCACTTCCCGAAATATAAAGGCAGTGGAGTTTATACATACAAAACACTTATACTTATAGATTTGAGTCTCAAGAGCACATCGGCAGACTACTTGCACATTATCCATAATCTCTACATTTCTTAAGAATCTAACTTTTCTGAATTATAAAGGAAGTTAATCATGTTAAGTACCCTCCTACTCTTCCTCTCAGGTGTGGCTTACCTGCCGTTTTATGGCGTCCCCCTCGGATCGTCCACCTGTGAAAGGAAGGCAGGGTTACTGAAATGTCTGGAGGAGGAGGAGGAGGAGGAGGAGGAGGGTGAGGATCAAGAAGAAAAAAAGAAAAGGAGGAGGAAGAGGAGGAGGAGGATGAGGAGCAGGAAGAAAAAAGAAAAGGAGGAGGAGGAGGAGGAGGAGGAGGTAAATAGGAGTTATGAAGTAAAATAAAAAAAAAGAAGGAGAGTAAAAAAAAAAAGAGGAAGAGGAAGGATGAAAAAAAGTCAGGAACAAAAAATTAACAATAAATCTTTAGGAAGTAAACCACGAATAGTGCTAACACACACACACACAAACACACACACACACACACACACACACACACGCACACAGATGAAGTATAATAAAGTACAGTACATGATCTAAAGGAAGAGATGTGGGAGAGTGAAGCCAGAGGGTCGATCTTTCCTTGCAATAATAGTTTTCCAAGAGATGAAAGAACCTTTACATTTATATATTGGAAGGCGCGTGTGAACGGATGTCAAGGAGGAGGAGGAGGAGGAGGAGGAGGAGGAGGAGAAGCTGACATCTCGAGCGTGTAATATACGTATTATTGGAGGAAGGAAACTTTTCAGCATCAAAGGACAACATGACAAGAAGCGTCCGACGATGCGAAGGACACGACGACGAGGAGGAGGAAAAGCAGGAGGAAGAGGAAGAGGATGAGGCGTGGCAGGTCGAATGAAGGTGAAGGATGTAAAAGGTAAGGATCTTTTCTGCATTACAAGTCTAAACATAATTAAACTCTTACATAATTATTACTATTGTTTTCTTGTTGTTGTTGTTGTGACTTTCGTCTTCGTCTCGTGAAATGACGTGGGCTCTTTACCACCAGTTTTTTACCACACGCTGCGCTGTAATGATATTTAATCCCTCTCCCTCGATCGTTTGTACGTTTGCAGCACTCTTCATATACGTACACAGTGTTGCCATATCACTTTTATCATTGTTCAGCACTAAGTTACCTCTCCCCCACCATCCCCTTAACCACCGCCACTCGGTTCCCTTCCTGTGTTCCAACCACCGCTAACACCACTACCACCACCACTCTCCACTACCACCACCACTACTGTCACCACTCCAACGTACACTTTCACCCTAGCAAGTCATCACCAGACACCACTAATCATCACAGCTTTCGATCTCAAGCATCATCACCAGTAATGTCTGTGCTCGTCAAGGGGGAGTGAACTTAATTATCACCAAAAACATTATTACACCAAATGTATTGAGAGACTGTATTAGTTTTCTCTCTCTATCACTTTTTTTCTTTTTTATTTCATCATCATCTTGCATCATTATCTTATTTTCATAACTCTTCATCTATTTTGTCTATTTACTTATCTATTCATGCATTTTTTTGTTTTACCTTTTGTTTTTCTTCACCATCACCAGACTACCACACACACACACACACACACACGTATCTACAACTAACGTTCTATCCTCATCATTGCTCTCTCTCTCTCTCTCTCTCTCTCTCTCTCTCTCTCTCTCTCTCTCTCTCTCTCTTGTTCATGCACCATATAATCAGAAAATTCTCACACTACTAGCTTGACCTTGAGAGAGGGAGAAGGGATGAGGGAGAGCCGGAGGGAGAAGGAGAGAGAGAGAGAGAGAGAGAGAGAGAGAGAGAGAGAGAGAGAGAGAGAGAGAGAGAGAGAGAGAGAGAGAGAGAGAGAGAGAGAGAGAGAGAGAGAGAGGAGGAGGGACGGCTGATGAGCAACGTGTGGAGGAATGCAAGGACGTAGGTGTAGAGAGAGAGAGAGAGAGAGAGAGAGAGAGAGAGAGAGAGAGAGAGAGAGAGAGAGAGAGAGAGAGAGAGAGAGAGAGAGAGAGAGAGGGAGCAGGGAATGGGAAAATCTGAAGATAAGAAGGGGAATGAGGAGAGATAGGGAGGGAGAGAAGGAAAGAGAAGGGGAGGGGAGAGAAATGGGGGAATTAAAGTGAGAAGGAGAAGAGTAATGGTTAAGATGGAGAGGAAGGGAAAGAGAAAACAGGGAAAAGAAAACTCAGAGAAAAAGGAAAATAAAGAAAAAGGGGAATGGAGAAGGAATGGAAGTAAGGAAGAGAGAAATAGACACATCAGAAACGAAAGGGTGAGAGGAAAAAAAAAAAAAGAGATGAAGGTAAGAAGGGAATGGGGTGAGGAGTGGAAGGAGGGGAGAGAGGAGAGAAAAGAAAACAAGTGAGAGGAATGAGGAATTTTAAGGTAAACTATTATATATAACTGATGGTCTGGGGAGGAGGAGGAGGAGGAGGAGGAGGAGGAGGAGGAAATGGACAGGAAGAAGACAAAAGACAGGAGAATGCACGAAAAAAAAAAAAAGTGGAGTGTTAGAGGTACACACACACACACACACACACACACACACACACACACACACACACACACACACACACACACACACACACTAAAATGCAAATCAGATCAGAAGGTCGTGTTTTTCTTTGTCTGCCTTTACTTCACTTCACCTTCAGCATATCCTAAATATATTTCCCCTCCCTTCCCTTCTACGCGTGCCTGTCTCCGTGTCTGCCCGTTTGTCTGTCCTTATTTCTGCCTGTATGTCCTGTTTTTATGATTAATGTTTTCCCTCCCCATTCGTCATCCGTAACCGACATCTCATCGGAATATTTGCCATTTGTGGAGTCCTTTATTTGCACGAAGATCACAATTTTCCTCGGGTTAGTCTCAAGTAGCAGGAACTTACATGACGCAATATTTGTTCTTTTTAAATGTTGTTAAATGTAATTGGCGACTGTATCCTTCGTTTGGTGGCAAGAGGAAGACGGTGGGGCGGAAAGGAGGTGATGATTATGATGAGACGAAGAGAAGAAGGGGGGAAAAGAAGAGGTGGAAGAAGTGGAGGATAAGGATGACGATAAAAAGAAGGAATATAAAATAATAATGTGTTAGAGAAAAATTGAGTGGTTGACCTTCGTGGAAGAGGACTGGCAAGCTTGAGCACACACACACACACACACACACACACACACACACACACACACACACACACACACACACGGACACACGCCTAAATTTCTTACACGTTCACAAAAACAAGTCAGATCAGCAAGGCAGTAATTGCAATACAGTGATTCAACAATAAACGTAACAACAACAACAACAACAACAACAACAACAACAACAACAAGAGCAACAAAAACAATCGCGACAGCAGTTACTCGAGTATCTAAGTACCGAGTCACAAAAAGGTCACTTGATCACCTGCTTCCAACTGTGTGTGAGAGAGAGAGAGAGAGAGAGAGAGAGAGAGAGAGAGAGAGAGAGAGAGAGAGAGAGAGAGAGAGAGAGAGAGAGAGAGAGAGAGAGAGAGAGTCAAAGGGTGTGTATAGTTAAGTGAAGGTTACATATCTAATCTATCAGTCACGCGTTTACGTGTGTGTGTGTGTGTGTGTATGTGTGTGTTTGTAAGAGTTAAATATTTGGATATGTAGGCTAAAAGTATTTTCCTAATGTCTACAGCTACTCTATGCAATCATGCACGAATGCTTTCACGGTTAATCTCAGTTAAGACAGTCAACGCATACATAATAAATCCGGATGTATCTCTGCGGTGATGAATGATTTTAGCGGTACATTTAATTCAAATTCCAAGGCTGCTCACTCAATAACTCTGAAAGGTGACTGAGTGATTGATTTTTTTGCGGGGTTCACTTCATAATTAAAAACTGTGACTGGATTAAAAACGAACATGACGCTAATTATATTCATAAGACTGGCATGACTTTAAAATGATTTCAATTACCACTACAAGGGCAATAATGAAATATAAATGCTAAGAATTATTATTATTATTTTTATTTTTTTTGGTTTGAATACATTTAAGCACCAATGACGTGAATGCGAATGATCCTTTCCTACTGTGCGTGTAAGTGTGACCTCAACTCGTCCACCATGAAGACAGCGAGTCACACCAACAAGTCTGAATACACTCGATCACACCTCAGACGACCCGCGTTCCGAGAAGTAGGTCAGCCTGTGTTAACTTTCCCTGCGTCTGCGTTCCTTTTTCCCTTCCACCTCCCACTTAGTCTCCTCGCCTCTATCTCTCCCTGCATAAAATTTCAGACTTCTTCCCCGTTAGACTACAAATTCGCCTCGCAAACCTGGGCGTGATGAAGGAGGGCGGAGGACTGCGCCAGAAAGGGACATAAAATTGATAGCAAGGTGATGGGTTAACTTTATGCTAACACCTACTGCAATAAGGGACACGGTCTTGATATGTCACCTTCTGTTTGTTCTGCAGTCTCCTTCCCTCGATGATTTATCTTTGGTATTTTATAATATCTAAAATTGTATCATTCCTTGACCTTCTTCCACTGTCTTCAACTTCGTGCAGACACCCACCTATGATAAGAAACAGCCTTCATATGTCACTTGTCCAATAACCTTCTTCTCCGTTGTCTTATCCTTGGTACTTTAATATTACCTCGAGTTTTATCATTCCCTGACCTTTCTCCACTCTCTATCAAATGGTGTCATCAAAAAAAAGGAGTAGCGACCTACAAACATGACATGATTTTGTTCCCGTGGGCGACAACAGGGATAATATGCTGAAATTAAATTACAGTATCAGACATGAATTATCTTCCTCCTCCTCTTCCTCCTCCTTCTCCTCCTCCTCTTCCAATGCTGCCCTGTTTATATCATTAAAGTGTTTTCTTGGACACACACACACACACACACACACACACACACACACACACACACACACACACACACACACACACACACACACGCAGGCTCGACACCTCAGCTTCCCGCTCGCCCCACCCATTCACTCTCGGCATCCAATTCACTCCTAACCTGTTATGCAATACCCTGCAATTATTGGAGATGGAGGCAAGTTCTCTTCCTCTCCCAAGCAAGCAAGCATTCTCTCTCTCTCTCTCTCTCTCTCTCTCTCTCTCTCTCTCTCTCTCTTGAACAATAAGCAGTTGGCGACCTGTTTGTCTTGCCGTTCATTATTCAATGTTCGCGACACACTTGCATCTGCTTACGATCAAGGCGATGTAAGATAGCGACGTCTAGCGGCCAGGAGAACGTGGAGGAGGAGGAGGAGGAGAAGGAGGAAGAGGTTAAAGAATAAAAAAAAACTACGTAATTATGCAAACGTTATTACGAGAGAAAAAATAAATCGCAGAGGGATAAAGATGGGGAGGAGGAGTAATAGGAGAAGGAAAAACGAGATTCAGCAACTAGTGTAAGGCATGATGTTGTAAGAGGATGAGAATTTCAAGGTGCGGGTAGTAGAGGGGAAAGAGGGTGGTAGGGAAGCAGGGAGGCATGGAGGCAGGGAGGGGAGTGTGCAGGAGATGAAAGGAATGTTGCAGCAGACAGCGTATTGCAGCATCTAGGACCGAAGGAGGAGGAGAAAGAGGAGGAGGGGAAATGAAAAAGAAGAGAGCGTGGGACGAGAAGATGAAAGCAAAAAGAGATGAAACAGGAGGGAGGATTACACAGGATTACACAGAAAAAAACCCAGATCCCACAGTCTTGCAGGTCTATAAGAAGTACATCTGCTGATTCACGCACAGGGAAGGAAGGTGACGGTGGAGGGAATCTAAGAGGAGGGTGAAGACGAAGATGCGGACGATTAAGGCAGTTTTGCTCGTGACAGGAAGGAGGCGGAGTAATAACAAGCATAGGACGCGGCCTTGACACCGACAGGAGGGCAGAAAGGGAGAGGATGAGCAAGTAGTGAGGGAATAAAAGTAGGGGTGGAGACAACAGGGGATGAAAAATGGGAGAGGATAAAGAGTAAAAGTAAATAAGAAGAGGATGAGGGGGAGGGAAGGTGAGGGGAAAGGGAACAGAGGACGGAAGAAGGGAGAGGTGCCGGAAAGAAGATAGGGAGGAAAAAGGTTAATATGCCCAGGTGTGGGAAACAGAAAATGGATGAATTATAATTATGGAAAGTGGTTGCTGTTGTTGTTGTTGTTGGTGGTGGTGGTGGTGTTGGTGATGGTAGTGGTGGTGATGGTAGTGGTGGCGGTGTTTAAGTCCATTTAATTCTTTACCTTTGCTTCCCCTCCCTCTCTTCGACTCTCTATTTCCCACAATTCCCCCTCACGCGTCACGGAAAGGCCTTGACCCCCGCCCGGCCCCCCGCCCTCCGCCACGACTGGATGCCTTCCTGTCCACGTCATGTCTCTCAGCCACTCGTGTCTCCAGCAACAGCAAAGTAAACAACAACAACAACAACAACAACAACAACAACAGCAATAACACCAGCAACTACTACTACTACTACTACTACTACTACTACTACTAACAATTATTACTTCATCTACGTATAACTAACAATAATAACAACAATTAACCAAAAAGCCATTTCGTGTTTTAGAGGCGAATTCCAGAAAATAAATGCACCAACTTTTATTTTTAATCATTTTGTACCTTGTAATTTGTTAGATTTGCTAATGCCTTTACCCCACAACCTCCCATCATCTCTCTCTCTCTCTCTCTCTCTCTCTCTCTCTCTCTCTCTCTCCCAAAGCAACTTTTCTCACAACGCACTGTTTGTTTATGCACTCGTTCTTCCATCACTATTCGCACTCCCAGCCTGATATTCAACTTTCACTTCATCCAGAAGCACACGCCCCGACCCTCACCTGTTACCGGAGGGGACAGGAATGCGCCTCAAAGATGGCATGCTAGTATAATTTAAGGAGGTGGGATCGTGACTTGCTAAGCTGGAGGAATGCTCAAAGGAGGACGCCAGAATACTCATAAGGGAACGTAAAGTTACTGGATACTGAAGAATCTTTTGATATGCTGGTCTTGACAGTGAGATGCGTCAGTGGTTAAGGGAAGGACTGGTGCTGTAGTGTCGGGAAAAGGTTTTAGTAAATGGAGGTGGTACATGTATTTAAAGGACGAAGGGATTGGCTCATGGTATGGAAAGCATTATTAAAACGAGTAAATATTATCTTATCTTTAACTCTGAGATGAAAAAAAGAAAACGAAGTAAAAAAAATAATAATTCAAATTAGTGAAAGCATTAAGTAATAGAATAAAAGGAAAGAATGATTAAAGGAAAAAAAAAAGATCGATGCATCATTTAAAGGGCTCAAAAAATACTGGCTCACATTCATGTTGACTAAGATTCAGAATGTCAAATGATAGAATAGTGGATTAACAACAGCACTGTGATGTAATGTTTAGGAAGAGGCAGCGGTGAGTGAGTCTGAGTGGGTGGATAATATTATTAAAAGGAATGGGTGGAAGAGTGGAGACACTGACTGATGGAGTGGGTGGAGGGGAACGTGGTGACGAGTAGTGACAGGTGGAGTGGTGGGGATGGAGACTGACACGTAAGGGGTGAGTGACAGGTTGGGGGGATGGTGGAAGGGAGGGGAGGGTGCAGGAAATGGTAAAGTAAATACATTCTCTATCATATCCTCCCTCTTGTTATGTTGGCATTGGTGACGTCACCACAGCGGCGCCACGTCTCCCCGTCCATCCCATGCGTAACACCGGCAGCAGTGTGTGTGTGTGGTATGTGTGTGTGTGTGTGTGTGTGTGTGTGTGTGTGTGTGTGTGGGCAGGCGCCAACATTTTTTTTTTCATTCCAGAAACTTACATCATGATAAATGAATTTCAAACCTGTTTCTGACGCGGCACACAATCTTTTAGTTAGTATTAAACTGTCTCTCTCCTCTCTCTCTCTCTCTCTCTCTCTCTCTCTCTCTCTCTCTCTCTCTCTCTCTCTCTCTCTCCACTATGGCTGGACGCCGCACATTGGGAACACATGAAGCGTCGCCTGCAGTCTTTTTCTCCGTGCCGGTACCACTACTAATTATGCCTGATCACCGCCCACGCCGCCACTCAGAGACACGCCACTCCCATCCCAATCCCTTCCCCTGCCTCCGTTACTAATTCCTCCCTCGCTCCTTCGTCATGACCACTACAGTGTACTAGTCCACCTCCGCACCTCACACTGCACTACCTATCCACCTCTGCCAGTGACGATACTGAAAATGGAGGTGATTGATTTATGGCGCCGCTTCAGCAAGGTCATATGATGTTGGCTGAAAGAGAGAGAGAGAGAGAGAGAGATGAGAGAGAGAGAGAGAGAGAGAGAGAGAGAGAGAGAGAGAGAGAGAGAGAGGGCTTCCCTTTCCATGATCTCCCCGTACAACTGCTGTGCCAGCCTCGAACTAACATCCAATCAGGAGTGAGCATACCACAGCACCACAAAACCACCTATAGCCGTGTGCTCTTCATTTCATCCCCACCATCACTAATCTATGCAGCGTTATCATATTTACTGAGATGACATACACTTGAACAGGATAAGACCTCTCGATCTGTCGTAGGATTTTTTCAGCAAGATCTTCTCATTTAAGATAGCGAGACGAATTATTCACGACTACACATTTCTTTTATCAGTCAGTAATGGAAGCGCAGGCAACTTGGCCTTATCTTATCATTTAGCGGTCAATCTTACACATCAAGGTCCTCTGCTCCCTTCGCCTCTCCCCCTACACATTTCCACGTACTTGTAAACCCTCCAAGTAACACCTAATTAACTCCACTTCCTCCACAAACACTTTCTCTTTACCCCGACAGATTCGTTTACACAATCATAACTCATTCCTTGTGTTGCAACCCCCCTACCACCATTGCTTGGTGACACTAAGTTTATCTCTGTCTCACTGCTTTAATATTTCCGATAAATTGTTCTTTCTTTCGGTTGTTTACATCCGTCCATGCACCCACATTTGCCTCCTGTACCTCTAGTGTCCTTCGAGCGTCAGGAGGGAGAGAGGAGCGGGCTACACCTGCACGAAACTGAGGGAGGGAAAGAGGGGAGGGAGAGGGAAAGGGAGAGGAGGGAGAGGGATGGAAGTCACGCTAGTCTGCTCAGGTGAAGCTCTCAGGGCCTTACGGAAACCTTCACTTCCTTATGTATTCACTATTTACAACAGGCACGAGAGAGAGAGAGAGAGAGAGAGAGAGAGAGAGAGAGAGAGAGAGAGAGAGAGAGAGAGAGAGAGAGAGATGAGGAGAGAGAGAGAGAGAGAGAGAACAATACTGATTCAATTCATCCAGTACTCAACATCACAGGAGCTCCAGTCTTGCTTATTGTTTCATCGCCATCGTGGAAGCTTCAAGGGAAAGAGAAGATAGCTCAATAGGAGGAGGAGGAGGAGGAGGAGGGGGAGGAAGGTAAGTCTCCTGCCACTGCTGGTTACGAGGATACGGTGAACACGGAAACTTAGACGGCCCGTTTTTGGTGCAGCGTAACTTCAATAGCGTGTCGAATGAGAGAGAGAGAGAGAGAGAGAGAGAGAGAGAGAGAGCGAGGAGAGAGAGAGAGAGAGAGAGAGAGAGTAACGGAATAGTACTTTTTTCCCTCCCTGACTGCTTGCATCATGATGAAACGAACATTTGTGGGAAAAATAAGTTTATTTGGCATCAACCTTGAGTTTAAGCGTCGAGTTTAAATCAGCGGGCGAGGTTGAGTTTCTCGCTTCCTGTGCTATTATTATTATTGTTATTATTATTATTATTATTATCATTATTATTATTATTATTATTATCATTATTATTATCTCTCCTCTGTTTACCTGTTTGACCTGCTGCCATTAATTTGCTTCCCTCCCATAGTCACGGTATCTTCTCTCCCTCCTTTCCCTTGCTTCCTTGTTATTGTTCCCTCTTCCATTCCCTCCCTGCTGTAAGTTGGTGTATAACATTACTTCCCTCCTCCCTCCCTCCCTCCGATTCCTTCCTTCCCTTTCTTCCATGCTTCCCCCGCCCACTCATTTCCTCCACCGTCCCCTTCCTACTTACTTTCGGTGGACTAGTGATGCGCTAACTCTCCCTCTCTCTTTCTCTCTCTCTCTCTCTCGATGACAAAATGGCATCATGATCAAGGACGCATCAAAGGTTCCCCGCCGAGAGCAAGGACAAGTACTAACATTCTCTCTCTCTCTCTCTCTCTCTCTCTCCTCTCTCTCTCTCTCCTCTCTCTCTCTCTCCTCTCTCTCTCTCTCTCTCTCTCTTTCTATCTCTCAAGGCATCAGTCACCAAGGCTGTGGCAGTGGTTGTGCTGTGGCTATGCTGTGAATGCTGTCCTCGCCACCAACTCTCCCTTCTTCCTCCCCAACAGAGTCCTTCCCTTTGTACCCATGTGCTATCCCACCCACTCCTGTAACCACGCCCATAGCCACAAATACCCGTACTGTAGCCTCCCCTGCCTCCCCTTTTCTTTCCTATAAGATCTTATCACCTACATCAACTACCTCCACTTCTCTCTTTCTCTACTGCACTCGCCACGCCCTTTGACCGCACCCACCAAGCGTTCTTACATCACACCCATTACATGCTGCACCTAATACACTCAAACTCCTTCCCTCCTGAGTGTATATGCTGGGGTACGCCTCATACTCTTTATTTTCACACCATATTTATTCAAACGTATTCATAAACGCTTTGCTTTCTCACCGCGACTATTTTTAAAGGCCACAGAGATGATTAGCTGGGTTCTCAAGAGTGTTTCTCCTGTTAATAATGAAGAAATCGTGTTAGTCTGTCACTAGAACTGTAAAAACACCCTTAAAAACCCGTGCGATTTCAACTGGAGTGGAATATAGTGGAGGTGTGGCTCTAAAAAGCTTCAGAATATGTTTTTTTAATACTATATAAACACTCGTGTCGCGCCGCCTCCCTCACCACGGACGCTGTCACTTCCCAGTCTACACCGCTGCCACCACTCCCCCTCCCACATGGCCGCCCACGTGTCTCGTCTCCTCCACCACATCCGTGTACAGAGCGCCTTATTTTTGTTTACTCAAGGTGGTTTTAGAATTCCTGTCCATATTTCTGCATAGGCATTGTTCACAACCTTTGCAGTATTATGTTTGTGGTAAGAACATAATTTCATCGCCATTTATCGTATTTACACGTTTAAGTACAAAGAATGTTTTTGTGTGAATTAAAGCAATAATCTTATTCTAGTTGAGGTGTTGTGTCAGCGGTGGTCTGGCGTATCTTCCTCTCCACTCCCATCTCTTCTTCAAGATTGAGTTAAAAAAAAAAAAAAAGTATGATAAAGAAAGTAGTTGCGATGGTTTCATATGAAATTTACTCGAGGGAACGTAAGATGTTGGTAATCTGATATAATTTGGTCGAAAGAATGAACGATAATCTACAAAAGAAAGATATGAAAAGCCTACAGGGTCCTCGACTTGCTGAGAACGTGGGGGTGGTAACGCCTTCAAACTATGGAGGGAGATAAATTCTTGTTTGATATATAAATAAAGATAAAGGCAGTTTCAGGAAAATACTTCAAGAATTAGAGATGGATTTCCTTCTTTTCCTTATAATTGTGAGTTAGAAACAGCTTACACATTTTTTCAGATGTACCCAAGTGATAAAACACACACACACACACACACACACACACACACACACACAGGAGCCAACACGACAGGCATACAGACAAACGTACCGGGCGGACATACCTAAGGCCACAAAGCATTCAGTGTAGCCTACTTTTCAAACATTCCCTTTTCTGTGTGTCACCCTGCCACTCCCTCCCCTGGCCTCCCCTCCCGCGCTGTCTGGGCCTGGCGGGTCGCTCCTAAACTTCCTACTCGACGAGGAAACGCAAATTGCATCTCGGCCACGACGGGGAAAGTGTTCTTTGCGGAGAATGGAAGGAGGTGGTGAAGTCCCTGGAAGTAACGGGACTCGCCTGCCGCCACCACGACCACCGATGACGATGAGAGCAACAACAACAATAGCAGCAGCAACAAAAACTACTACTACTACTCACTACTGCTACTACTATACTACTACTACTACTACTACTACTACTACTACTACTACTACTCTACTACTACTACTACTACTACTATAGTCACCTCCAGTAATTTGACATCTACTCTTTCCATTACCCTCACAATTTCTGCAATCGTCTCCCGTCATTACGTTCACCAGAAGATCTACCATTTCAGTTCATCTCACCACTGCTATTATCAACTGAACCTCTGCCAAGGACTGCGTGTCTCTATTGGCTTTACAGTTCCTCTTGTTATGGTCCTTTACACCAGAACCTGAACGCATTACTTGTCAGATTACTGAAAATGCCTCGAGTACCTACTTGTGACTGGGTAAGTGGGTAGAAGGTGGTTGTTGTTATTGTTATTTGTTGTGACCGAAAAGAAAAAAGAAAAGAAAGTGATGTACTATGTCAGTTCTAAGCCAGACAGGTAAGTCGGCTGAACAATGACAGAAGGAAGAGAGAACTAAAGCACACACGACAAGAAGAGACAGACAGGCGGGGAGAAATGCAAAGTTAAAATGCCATGAACGAATAAATCGGAGTTCACCACCGTCTTTTAACTTATCTACGTACAGAATACTGGAGAAATTTAGAACGATGACCTGGAGAGGAAGAGAGAGAGAGAGAGAGAGAGAGAGAGAGAGAGAGAGAGAGAGAGAGAGAGAGAGCGAGCGTGCTTGTTTCCCTCTCTACCCTATTCCAGTTTCCATTCACTTACGTTCCCCGATTCTTGTGATCGACGCATGGGAAGATATTTGTGTGTGTGTGTGTGTGTGTGTGTGTGTGTGTGTGTGTGTGTGTGTGTGTGTTTGTGTGTGTGTGTGTGTGTGTGTGTGTTAGAGGGTCAGACAATACTGTAACGTTTGATTTTTTTTTTCTTCATTTTTTTCTGCATTAGAGTTAAAATACTAGACAGGATTTTCTGGTTGCTTGAGTCAGACCTGTGACTCTTCTTTTTACTGGCACGAATGTATGCTCGGGAACTGATCTCTCTCTCTCTCTCTCTCTCTCTCTCTCCTCTCTCTCATCTCCTCTCTCTCTCTCTCTCTCTCTCCCCCTGAGGACACATAATTCTTCTGTCAAATTCTTCA